>NC_088867.1:45766684-45934184 GCF_032884065.1 Artemia franciscana
ACCTGATCCAGTTTTTTCAGGTGACGTCACCTGATCCATCCACAGATCCACACACAGACAACTTATTTTGCCATTCCACTGAGTACATCCAGCATCGCACTGACCCAAACACTTCATGTTTTACAAGGTAGTTTATCAGTGATTTCAACTTTTGCCGGAAGACACGTGCCGTAATGTCATGCCTATGAACCGCCGATTGTCCTTGAAGTAAAAGCTGTAGTACCTCGTCCCAAGATTGATTACATGTAAATGTAATAAATAAATCTGGACGACCATAGAGACGAACATACGCAATAGCATCTTGAGCATATTCATGCATATGACGGGGACTGCCAGCATATGACGAAGGTAAAATTGTTAATCTTCCAACGTTTGTGGTATTACCGTCATTTATAACTGCATCTCGCAAATGAATGTATTGTTCAGAGCGGAGCTTGGTCTGATTCTGGCGGATATATAGCAAACGTTCTGATTCAATTTTAGCATACATATCCACGACAAATTGGTGAAACAATTCACGACATTTTAAAATATAATTTTCTTCATCCTGCCGAATCATTAGTCTATAGGAATAATAATGCATTGCACTGCATTTCTTATTCATTTCTTTGTTAGTGGCTGGATTCATCAATTTAATATTAAAGTGATAGCCGTCGGCTCCATCCCAAAAAATGATAGGATATTGTAGGGCATCGTAGCATCGATGAGTTTCAGCAATTCTTAACAACTGAGCGTTTCGCTTATGTAGAATAATATCTCGAGGTAAAAACTGATCACCGACCATAACGATTGCCACTTCGTCGATAGTCGGAGCATTGTATCTACGCACATGTTGGCCAGGAGGCGTTTTGTCAGCGGAAATAACAATTTTATGAGTATCAGTAGGCATCAAATCGATGGCTGTTTTGAACAGACGCACTAACTTATTATTTTCGTGGAAAAGATGTTGCAATTGGGAAACGATTGTCCTTTCAACGTTGGGAGAAATTTCGCAACGTGCATTCAATTCAGAATTTCTATCACTGATGAAGTACAATTGTAAAAATTTATGATTCTCGCCTGAGAATGGTAGAAGGGACCCTGCTTTATGATAAATTTGCCCTTTTACTTTGAAAGTAGACATAAATTGATCTGGATTTTCGATTTTGGCTCCAAACGACGTCATTTGGAAACATGAGTTGTATTGTCTGATTTTTGACAAAAAACGCTTAGATTCTGACGTATTTCCAGTAAGGAAAGTCTTCAATGGCTCTGGTGGTGCAGCCAATAGAGGAAGTTTAACTTTTCCTGAGGCGCAACACATTCCCATTGTTTCACCATTGAATTTCAAGGCCTTGCAATAGGGACAAATTTTAGACATTGTCCCGATTTGAACACATCTACTCAAGCTATAATCATCGACTGGGTTGTACCTGAATGCCAGGCGATAACTTTCAGATTGCTCTGATTCCTCGGCACGCTTTCTTTTCTTACTTTCTCTATCAGCCTCAAGCCTGTTTCCCTGCTGTTCTTTTGATTCCTCGGCACGCCTTCTTTTTTTACTTTCTCTTTCAGAAGCAAGTCTGGTTTCGCGTTGCTCTGGTAGTTCCTCGACACGCCTTCGTTGACGTAAATTGCACATTCTTAATCTGGCCATTTCTCTTTGAACCGCAAGCCTGGTTTTGCTTTTTGGTAACATTCTACCTTTTTCAATGTTTTTCAATTTTTCAGTGATCATTCTAACATTGATGTTAGAAAAAAATTTTACGTACCAAGCATGCAAACACTCGACAATTTATAATAAAACTCAAAATTATAAATATCTGTTATAAGGTTTTCGAATTACTTTAATCTATTGTCAAAATATATAGAAATATTTATGCAATTACCAGTTTCTACATTTTTAGTTTCAGTTTGCTTTTCAGTTTAGTTTCATTTTTATATATATTTAAGATATAATCTGGCGTAACGGACAGACAACTTATTTTTATATATATAGATATATATATATTTGGTTTTAACTACGTAAAACTTGCGAATATACAACATTCTTTGCTGTCCCATTGTCTTTGCATATAAATAGATTGTTAGGTTTACCGACTCTTGAACATGCAACATATAATGGTCCATGGGAAAACAATCTGTATTAAGATCTATACCTCATGATTCTAATGATTGCCCTTGAGCTTTGTTGATGGTGATTGCTAATCGACCATTCCCTGTCCCGGTGTCCCGGTCGTCATTTATATCCCCCTGTTTCCCCCGGTGTCCCTGTTGTAGTTGTGTCCCTGTGTCCCGGTCGTCATTTATATTCCCTGTGTCCCGGTCGTCATTTGTATCCCGGTGTCCCGGTCTGTATATACATTCGTTTTTTAGTTTTGTTTTTCTCCTTTATTTTATCCTTTTTTTTTTCTTTTTTAGTTTATTTAGATTTTTAGATTTTTTAGTTTTTTTATTAGTTTTTAGTTTTTTTTTTTCTTTTTAGTTTTTTTGTAGTTTTTACCTTCTTTTTAGTTTTGTTAGTTTTTTTTTTTTACTTATGTCCTGGTCGTCATTTATACTCCCTGTGTCCCGGTGCTTTGTTGATTGCTAATCGAACATTCCTTTTGTCCTGGTCGCTTTCTCTTTGAGTGTCGTCATTTATTTTTTTCTTTTTTAGTTCTTTTAGTTTTTACCTTTTTTAGTTTTTTTTTAGTTTTTTAGATGAAATTTTTTTTTAGTTTTTTCCTTTTTTTCTTTTTAGTTTTTTATTGGTTTTTACCTTTATTTTAGCTTATTTTTCAGTTTTTTCCTTTTTTTAGTTTTTTTTATTTTTTATTTTTTTTAGTTTTTTACCTTTTTTTAGTTTTTTTATTTTTTTTAGTTTTTTAGCTTTTTTACTTTTTTTATTAGTTTTTAGTTTTTTTTTGTAGTTTTTGCCTTTTTTTAGTTTTTCAGTTTTTTCAGAACATTCCTTTTGTCCTGGTCGCTTTCTCTTTGAGTGTCGTCATTTATTTTTTTCTTTTTTAGTTCTTTTAGTTTTTACCTTTTTTAGTTTTTTTTAGTTTTTTAGATGAAATTTTTTTTTAGTTTTTTCCTTTTTTTCTTTTTAGTTTTTTATTGGTTTTTACCTTTATGTTAGCTTATTTTTCAGTTTTTTTCCTTTTTTTTTAGTTTTTTTTTATTTTTTATTTTTTTTAGTTTTTTACCTTTTTTTAGTTTTTTTAGTTTTTTTAGTTTTTTTAGTATAAGTTGTCTGTCCGTTACGCTAGATTATATCTTCTATATATATAAAAGAAAACAAACTAGAATGTAAAAACTGGAAATTGCATAAATATTTCGAAATATTTTGACAATAGATAAAAGTAATTCGAAAAAGAAAAATGGTAAAAAACTAAAAAAAAACTAAGAGAAAAAACTAAAAAAAAAAAATTAAAAATTAAAAAAAGAAAAAACCTAAGGAAAAAACGTAAAAAAATAAAAAAGATAAAAAACTAAAAAAAAAAACTAAAAAAGCTAAAAACTAAAAAAAAGAAAAAACTAAAAAAAAAACTGGGAATTGCACAAATATTTCAATATATTTTGACAATAGATTAAAGTAATTCGAAAACCTTGAAACAGATACCCCAAATTTGAGGTTTAATTTAAATTGTTGGAGCTTTAGCATGCTTGGCACGTAAAGATTTTTCCAAGTGTCAATGTTAGAATGAACATTGAGAAATTGAAGAAAACAAATCAATAAAAAGAAGAAACTAAAAAAAGAAAAAACTAAAAAAGAAAAAAAACTAAAGAAGAAACTGTATCTATATATATAAAAATCTATCTTCTATATATATAAAAATAAGTTGTCTGTCCGTTACGCCAGATTATATCTTAAATATATATAAAAATGAAACTAAACTGAAAAGCAAACTGAAACTAAAAATGTAGAAACTGGTAATTGCATAAATATTTCTATATATTTTGACAATAGATTAAAGTAATTCGAAAACCTTATAACAGATATTTATAATTTTGAGTTTTATTATAAATTGTCGAGTGTTTGCATGCTTGGTACGTAAAATTTTTTTCTAACATCAATGTTAGAATGAACACTTAAAAATTGAAAAACATTGAAAAAGGTAGAATGTTACCAAAAAGCAAAACCAGGCTTGCGGTTCAAAGAGAAATGGCCGGATTAAGAATGTGCAATTTACGTCAACGAAGGCGTGTCGAGGAACTACCAGAGCAACGCGAAACCAGACTTGCTTCTGAAAGAGAAAGTAAAAAAAGAAGGCGTGCCGAGGAATCAAAAGAACAGCAGGGAAACAGGCTTGAGGCTGATAGAGAAAGTAAGAAAAGAAAGCGTGCCGAGGAATCAGAGCAATCTGAAAGTTATCGCCTGGCATTCAGGTACAACCCAGTCGATGATTATAGCTTGAGTAGATGTGTTCAAATCGGGACAATGTCTAAAATTTGTCCCTATTGCAAGGCCTTGAAATTCAATGGTGAAACAATGGGAATGTGTTGCGCCTCAGGAAAAGTTAAACTTCCTCTATTGGCTGCACCACCAGAGCCATTGAAGACTTTCCTTACTGGAAATACGTCAGAATCTAAGCGTTTTTTGTCAAAAATCAGACAATACAACTCATGTTTCCAAATGACGTCGTTTGGAGCCCAAATCGAAAATCCAGATCAATTTATGTCTACTTTTAAAGTAAAAGGGCAAATTTATCATAAAGCAGGGTCCCTTCTACCATTCTCAGGCGAGAATCATAAATTTTTACAATTGTACTTCATCAGTGATAGAAATTCTGAATTGAATGCACGTTGCGAAATTTCTCCCAACGTTGAAAGGACAATCGTTTCCCAATTGCAACATCTTTTCCACGAAAATAATAATTTAGTGCGTCTGTTCAAAACAGCCATCGATTTGATGCCTACTGATACTCATAAAATTGTTATTTCCGCTGACAAAACGCCTCCTGGCCAACATGTGCGTAGATACAATGCTCCGACTATCGACGAAGTGGCAATCGTTATGGTCGGTGATCAGTTTTTACCTCGAGATATTATTCTACATAAGCGAAACGCTCAGTTGTTAAGAATTGCTGAAACTCATCGATGCTACGATGCCCTACAATATCCTATCATTTTTTGGGATGGAGCCGACGGCTATCACTTTAATATTAAATTGATGAATCCAGCCACTAACAAAGAAATGAATAAGAAATGCAGTGCAATGCATTATTATTCCTATAGACTAATGATTCGGCAGGATGAAGAAAATTATATTTTAAAATGCCGTGAATTGTTTCACCAATTTGTCGTGGATATGTATGCTAAAATTGAATCAGAACGTTTGCTATATATCCGCCTGAATCAGACCAAGCTCCGCTCTGAACAATACATTCATTTGCGAGATGCAGTTATAAATGACGGTAATACCACAAACGTTGGAAGATTAACAATTTACCTTCGTCATATGCTGGCAGTCCCCGTCATATGCATGAATATGCTCAAGATGCTATTGCGTATGTTCGTCTCTATGGTCGTCCAGATTTATTTATTACATTTACATGTAATCAATCTTGGGACGAGATACTGCAGCTTTTACTTCAAGGACAATCGGCGGTTCATAGGCATGACATTACGGCACGTGTCTTCCGGCAAAAGTTGAAATCACTGATAAACTACCTTGTAAAAAATGAAGTGTTTGGGTCAGTGCGATGCTGGATGTACTCAGTGGAATGGCAAAAACAAGGTTTGCCACACGCACATATACTAATCTGGCTACATAAAAAAATTACTTCAAACGAAATTGATGATGTGATTTCCGCTGAAATACCACTTAGTGCGATTCTCGCACCCAAAAATATAGACGTCCACGAAATCAACAATATTGTTTTGAACAAGATTCGAGACCAGGCAGTCCTTTACAAGTCAGTCGACACAGTTTTGGAACCAAATGAAGCGGTTAATTATCCATCTGAATTTTTAAATTCCATAGATCCTTCAGGGTTTCCACCACACGTGCTACAACTAAAAATAGGCGTACCAATAATACTTTTAAGAAATATCAACCCACCAAAGCTTTGCAATGGCACGCGACTTGCCGTAAAAAAAAAACAATGGAAAACCTAATAGAGGCCACTATCTTGACAGGGCCTTATGAGGGTGAGGCTGTTCTTATTCCTCGCATTCCCATGATTCCAACGGATCTGCTTTTTCAATTTAAAAGATTGCAATTCCCAATTCGATTAGTATTTGCAATCACCATTAACAAAGCTCAAGGTCAATCATTAGAAAAATGTGGTATAGATCTTAATCCTGATTGTTTTTCCCATGGACAATTGTACGTTGCATGTTCGAGGGTCGGTAAACCTGACAATGTATTTATATGCAGCGACAATTGGACAGCGAAGAATGTTGTTTATTCGCAAGTTTTACGCAGTTAATTTGTATTGTATCTATCTATATAAAAACGAGTTATGTGGATGCATGTTTGTTTGTTTGTAAAAAGAGCGTTTGTATATGACGTCATTATTAGTACATACGGCTTTGCATATGCACAGACAATGGGAAAGCCAAGAATGTTGTTTATTCGCAATTTTTGCGTAGTTTGAAACACATATATAAATCAATCTATATTCACAGGTGGGACACAGGGACACAACTACAATGGCGCATAACTAATATGGCGCGTAACGACTTACGCGCGCGGGGGGGCTTGGGGGGGCGCGAAGCGCCCCACCAACTAGGTGTTGGGGTGGCGCGAAGCGCCACCCCAACAGCTAGTGTATATATATATATATATATCTATATATATAAAAATAAGTTGTCTGTGGATGGATGGATGGATGGATGTGTGGATGGATGTGTCAGGTGACGTCACCTGAAAAAACTGGATTAGGTGACGTCAAAACTGAAAAAACTAAAAAAAGGCAAAAACTACAAAAAAAACTAAAAACTAATAAAAAAAATAAAAAAGCTAAAAAACTAAAAAAACTATAAAGGTAAAAACCAATAAAAAACTAAAAAAAAAACTGAAAAAACTAAAAAAAGGCAAAAACTACAAAAAAAAACTAAAAACTAATAAAAAAAGTAAAAAAGCTAAAAAACTAAAAAAACTAAAAAAACTAAAAAAAGGTAAAAAACTAAAAAAAATAAAAAATAAAAAAAAACTAAAAAAAAGGAAAAAAACTGAAAAATAAGCTAAAATAAAGGTAAAAACCAATAAAAAACTAAAAAAAAAGGAAAAAACTAATAAATGACGACACTCAAAGAGAAAGCGACCAGGACAAAAGGAATGTTCGATTAGCAATCAACAAAGCACCGGGACACAGGGAGTATAAATGACGACCAGGACATAAGTAAAAAAAAAAAAAACTATCTATATATATAAAAATAAGTTGTCTGTGGATCTGTGGATCGTGGATCAGGTGACGTCACCTGAAAAAACTGGATCAGGTGACGTCAAAACTGAAAAAACTAAAAAAAGGCAAAAACTACAAAAAAAACTAAAAACTAATAAAAAAAATAAAAAAGCTAAAAAACTAAAAAAACTAAAAAAAGGCAAAAACTACAAAAAAAACTAAAAACTAATAAAAAAGCTAAAAAACTAAAAAAACTAAAAAAAAGGCAAAAACTACAAAAAAACTAAAAACTAATAAAAAAAATAAAAAAGCTAAAAAACTAAAAAAACTAAAAAAACTAAAAAAAGGTAAAAAACTAAAAAAACTAAAAACTAAAAAAAAACTAAAAAAGGTAAAAACTAAAAGAACTAAAAAAGAAAAAAATAAATGACGACACTCAAAGAGAAAGCGACCAGGACAAAAGGAATGTTCGATTAGCAATCAACAAAGCACCGGGACACAGGGAGTATAAATGACGACCAGGACACAAGTAAAAAAAAAAAATTAACAAAACTAAAAAGAAGGTAAAAACTACAAAAAAACTAAAAAGAAAAAAAAACTAAAAACTAATAAAAAAACTAAAAATCTAAAAATCTAAATAAACTAAAAAAGAAAAAAAAAGGAAAAAAATAAAGGAGAAAAACAAAACTAAAAAACGAATGTATATACAGACCGGTACACCGGGATACAAATGACGACCGGGACACAGGGAATATAAATAACGACCGGGACACAGGGACACAACTACAACGGGGACACCGGGGGAAACAGGGGGATATAAATGACGACCGGGACAAAAAAACTAAAAAGAAATAAAAACTAAAAACTAATAAAAAAAACTAAAAAATCTAAAAATCTAAATAAGCTAAAAAAGAAAAAAAAAGGAAAAAAATAAAGGAGAAAAACAAAACTAAAAAACGAATGTATATACAGACCGGGACACCGGGATACAAATGATGACCGGGACCCGGGACACAGGGAATATAAATGACGACCGGGACACAGGGACACAACTACAACGGGGACACCGGGGGAAACAGGGGGATGTAAATGACGACCGGGACACCGGGACAGGGAATGGCCGATTAGCAATCACCATCAACAAAGCTCAAGGGCAATCATTAGAATCATGAGGTATAGATCTGAATACAGATTGTTTTCCCATGGACCATTATATGTTGCATGTTCAAGAGTCGGTAAACCTGACAATCTATTTATATGCAAAGACAATGGGACAGCAAAGAATGTTGTATATTCGCAAGTTTTACGTAGTTAAAACCATATATATATATATATATATCTATATTCACAGGTGGGACATAGGGACACAACTACAATGGCGCGTAACTATTATGGCGCGTAACGACTTACGCGCGCGGGGGGGCTTGGGGGGGGCGCGAAGCGCCCCCACCAACTAGGTGTTGGGGTGGCGCGAAGCGCCACCCCAACAGCTAGTATATATATATATATATATATATATATATATATATATATATATATATATATATATATATATATATATATATATATATATATATATATGTTTTTAACTACGTAAAACTTGCGAATATACAACATTCTTTGCTGTCCCATTGTCTGTGCATATAAATAGATTGTCAGGTTTACCGACTCTTGAACATGCAACATATAATGGTCCATGGGAAAACAATCCGTATTCAGATCTATACCTCTTGATTCTAATGATTGCCCTTGAGCTTTGTTGATGGTGATTGCTAATCGACCATTCCCTGAGTCGCCATCGTCATTTATATATCCCCCTGTGCACCCCGGCGTCCCCTTTGTAGTTATGTCCCTGTGTCCCGGTCGTCATTTATATTCCCTGTGTCCCGGTCGTCATTTGTGTCCCGGTGTTCCAGTCTGTGATTTCTCTTTGAGTGTCCCGGGCGTCATTTATATTCCTTGTGTCCCGGTGTCCCGGTCGTCATTTATATCCCCCTGTGCCCCCCGGCGTCCCCATTGTTGTTGTGTCCCTGTGTCCCGGTCGTCATTTATATTCCCTGTGTCCCGGTCGTCATTTGTATCCCGGTGTCCCGGTCTGTATATACATTCGTTTTTTAGTTTTGTTTTTCTCCTTTATTTTTTTCCTTTTTTCTTTTTTTTTCTTTTTTAGTTTATTTAGATTTTTAGATTTTTTAGTTTTTTTTATTAGTTTTTAGTTTTTTTGTAGTTTTTACCATTTTTTAGTTTTTTTAGTTTTTTTTTTTTTTTACTTATGTCCTGGTCGTCATTTATACTCCCTGTGTCCCGGTCGTCATTTGTGTCTCGGTGCTTTGTTGATTGCTAATTTATATTATATTTATATTTATATTTTTTATATTTATTAATATTTTTTTAGTTTTCTTTTTCTCTTATTTTTCAGTTTTTTCCTTTTTTTTAGTTTTTTCTTTTTTAGTTTTTAGTTTTTTTTTGTTTTTTACCTTTTTTTAGTTTTTTAGTTTTTTAGTTTTTTAGCTTTTTTAGTTTTTTTTATTAGTTTTTAGTTTTTTTTTAGTTTTTGCCTTTTTTTAGTTTTTTCAGTTTTTTTTTAGTTTTTAGTTTTTTACCTTTTTTTTAGTTTTTTTTAGTTTTTTAGCTTTTTTAGTTTTTTTTCTTTTTAGTTTTTTTTGTAGTTTTTACCTTTTTTAGTCTTTTTTCTTCTTTTGTATTAGTGTGAAATAATTCAGACGTCATATGCGGACAAACACGACGTCACTCGACAGACAGACAGACAGACATAACCCACAAACAACTTATTTTTATATATATTTATTCATATTTTTTTAGTTTTCTTTTTCTCTTTTATTTTTCAGTTTTTTCCTTTTTTTTAGTTTTTTTTTTTTTTAGTTTTTAGTTTTTTTTAGTTTTTTACCTTTTTTAGTTTTTTTTAGTTTTTTAGTTTTTTAACTTTTTTAGTTTTTTTATTAGTTTTTATTTTTTTTTGTAGTTTTTGCCTTTTTTTATTTTTTTCAGTTTTTTTTTAGTTATTAGATTTTTACCTTTTTTTAGTTTTTTTTTAGTTTTTTAGCTTTTTTAGTTTTTTTTTCTTTTTAGTTTTTTTTGTAGTTTTTACCTTTTTTAGTTTTTTTCTTCTTTTGTAAATATATATCTATATCTATCTATCTATCTATATATATAAAAATAAGTTGTCTGTGGATGGATGGATGGATGGATGTGTCAGGTGACGTCACCTGAAAAAACTGGATCAGGTGACGTCAAAACTGAAAAAACTAAAAAAAGGCAAAAACTACAAAAAAAACTAAAAACTAATAAAAAAAATAAAAAAGCTAAAAAACTAAAAAAACTATAAAGGTAAAAACCAATAAAAAACTAAAAAAAAAACTGAAAAAACTAAAAAAGGCAAAAACTACAAAAAAAACTAAAAACTAATAAAAAAAGTAAAAAAGCTAAAAAACTAAAAAAACTAAAAAAAGGTAAAAAACTAAAAAAAATAAAAAATAAAAAAAACTAAAAAAAAGGAAAAAACTGAAAAATAAGCTAAAATAAAGGTAAAAACCAATAAAAAACTAAAAAAAAAAAGGAAAAAACTAATAAATGACGACACTCAAAGAGAAAAAAAAGGCAAAAACTACAAAAAAAACTAAAAACTAATAAAAAAAATAAAAAAGCTAAAAAACTAAAAAAACTAAAAAAAGGCAAAAACTACAAAAAAAACTAAAAACTAATAAAAAAGCTAAAAAACTAAAAAAACTAAAAAAAAGGCAAAAACTACAAAAAAACTAAAAACTAATAAAAAAAATAAAAAAGCTAAAAAACTAAAAAAAACTAAAAAAACTAAAAAAAGGTAAAAAACTAAAAAAACTAAAAACAAAAAAAAACTAAAAAAGGTAAAAACTAAAAGAACTAAAAAAGAAAAAAATAAATGACGACACTCAAAGAGAAAGCGACCAGGACAAAAGGAATGTTCGATTAGCAATCAACAAAGCACCGGGACACAGGGAGTATAAATGACGACCCGGGGGAAACAGGGGGATATAAATGACGACCGGGACAAAAAAACTAAAAAGAAAAAAAAACTAAAAACTAATAAAAAAACTAAAAAATCTAAAAATCTAAATAAGCTAAAAAAGAAAAAAAAAGGAAAAAAATACAAATGACGACCGGGACACAGGGAATATAAATGACGACCGGGACACAGGGACACAACTACAACGGGGACACCGGGGGAAACAGGGGGATATAAATGACGACCGGGACAAAAAAACTAAAAAGAAAAAAAAACTAAAAACTAATAAAAAAACTAAAAAATCTAAAAATCTAAATAAGCTAAAAAAGAAAAAAAAAGGAAAAAAATAAAGGAGAAAAACAAAACTAAAAAACGAATGTATATACAGACCGGGACACCGGGATACAAATGACGACCGGGACCCGGGACACAGGGAATATAAATGACGACCGGGACACAGGGACACAACTACAACGGGGACACCGGGGGAAACAGGGGGATGTAAATGACGACCGGGACACCGGGACAGGGAATGGTCGATTAGCAATCACCATCAACAAAGCTCAAGGGCAATCATTAGAATCATGAGGTATAGATCTGAATACAGATTGTTTTCCCATGGACCATTATATGTTGCATGTTCAAGAGTCGGTAAACCTGACAATCTATTTATATGCAAAGACAATGGGACAGCAAAGAATGTTGTATATTCGCAAGTTTTACGTAGTTAAAACCATATATATATATATCTATCTATATTCACAGGTGGGACATAGGGACACAACTACAATGGCGCGTAACTATTATGGCGCGTAACGACTTACGCGCGCGGGGGGGCTTGGGGGGGGCGCGAAGCGCCCCCACCAACTAGGTGTTGGGGTGGCGCGAAGCGCCACCCCAACAGCTAGTATATATATAAAAATAAGTTGTCTGTGGATGGATGGATGGATGTGTCAGGTGACGTCACCTGAAAAAACTGGATCAGGTGACGTCAAAACTGAAAAAACTAAAAAAAGGCAAAAACTACAAAAAAAACTAAAAACTAATAAAAAAAATAAAAAAGCTAAAAAACTAAAAAAACTATAAAGGTAAAAACCAATAAAAAACTAAAAAAAAAACTGAAAAAACTAAAAAAAGGCAAAAACTACAAAAAAAACTAAAAACTAATAAAAAAAGTAAAAAAGCTAAAAAACTAAAAAAACTAAAAAAAGGTAAAAAACTAAAAAAAATAAAAAATAAAAAAAACTAAAAAAAAGGAAAAAACTGAAAAATAAGCTAAAATAAAGGTAAAAACCAATAAAAAACTAAAAAAAAAAAGGAAAAAACTAATAAATGACGACACTCAAAGAGAAAAAAAAGGCAAAAACTACAAAAAAAACTAAAAACTAATAAAAAAAATAAAAAAGCTAAAAAACTAAAAAAACTAAAAAAAGGCAAAAACTACAAAAAAAACTAAAAACTAATAAAAAAGCTAAAAAACTAAAAAGCGACCAGGACAAAAGGAATGTTCGATTAGCAATCAACAAAGCACCGGGACACAGGGAGTATAAATGACGACCCGGGGGAAACAGGGGGATATAAATGACGACCGGGACAAAAAAACTAAAAAGAAAAAAAAACTAATAAAAAAACTAAAAAATCTAAAAATCTAAATAAGCTAAAAAAGAAAAAAAAAGGAAAAAAATAAAGGAGAAAAACAAAACTAAAAAACGAATGTATATACAGACCGGGACACCGGGATACAAATGACGACCGGGACCCGGGACACAGGGAATATAAATGACGACCGGGACACAGGGACACAACTCCGGTACACCGGGATACAAATGACGACCGGGACACAGGGAATATAAATGACGACCGGGACACAGGGACACAACTACAACGGGGACACCGGGGGAAACAGGGGGATATAAATGACGACCGGGACAAAAAAACTAAAAAGAAAAAAAAACTAAAAACTAATAAAAAAACTAAAAAATCTAAAAATCTAAATAAGCTAAAAAAGAAAAAAAAAGGAAAAAAATAAAGGAGAAAAACAAAACTAAAAAACGAATGTATATACAGACCGGGACACCGGGATACAAATGACGACCGGGACCCGGGACACAGGGAATATAAATGACGACCGGGACAGAGGGACACAACTACAACGGGGACACCGGGGGAAACAGGGGGATGTAAATGACGACCGGGACACCGGGACAGGGAATGGTCGATTAGCAATCACCATCAACAAAGCTCAAGGGCAATCATTAGAATCATGAGGTATAGATCTGAATACAGATTGTTTTCCCATGGACCATTATATGTTGCATGTTCAAGAGTCGGTAAACCTGACAATCTATTTATATGCAAAGACAATGGGACAGCAAAGAATGTTGTATATTCGCAAGTTTTACGTAGTTAAAACCATATATATATATCTATCTATATTCACAGGTGGGACATAGGGACACAACTACAATGGCGCGTAACTATTATGGCGCGTAACGACTTACGCGCGCGGGGGGGCTTGGGGGGGGGCGCGAAGCGCCCCCACCAACTAGGTGTTGGGGTGGCGCGAAGCGCCACCCCAACAGCTAGTATATAAAAATAAGTTGTCTGTCTGTGGATGGATGGATGGATGTGTCAGGTGACGTCACCTGAAAAAACTGGATTAGGTGACGTCAAAACTGAAAAAACTAAAAAAAGGCAAAAACTACAAAAAAAACTAAAAACTAATAAAAAAAATAAAAAAGCTAAAAAACTAAAAAAACTAAAAAAAGGCAAAAACTACAAAAAAAACTAAAAACTAATAAAAAAGCTAAAAAACTAAAAAAACTAAAAAAAAGGCAAAAACTACAAAAAAACTAAAAACTAATAAAAAAAATAAAAAAGCTAAAAAACTAAAAAAACTAAAAAAACTAAAAAAAGGTAAAAAACTAAAAAAACTAAAAACTAAAAAAAAACTAAAAAAGGTAAAAACTAAAAGAACTAAAAAAGAAAAAAATAAATGACGACACTCAAAGAGAAAGCGACCAGGACAAAAGGAATGTTCGATTAGCAATCAACAAAGCACCGGGACACAGGGAGTATAAATGACGACCAGGACACAAGTAAAAAAAAAATTAACAAAACTAAAAAGAAGGTAAAAACTACAAAAAAACTAAAAAGAAAAAAAAACTAAAAACTAATAAAAAAACTAAAAAATCTAAAAATCTAAATAAACTAAAAAAGAAAAAAAAAGGAAAAAAATAAAGGAGAAAAACAAAACTAAAAAACGAATGTATATACAGACCGGTACACCGGGATACAAATGACGACCGGGACACAGGGAATATAAATAACGACCGGGACACAGGGACACAACTACAACGGGGACACCGGGGGAAACAGGGGGATATAAATGACGACCGGGACAAAAAAACTAAAAAGAAATAAAAACTAAAAACTAATAAAAAAAACTAAAAAATCTAAAAATCTAAATAAGCTAAAAAAGAAAAAAAAAGGAAAAAAATAAAGGAGAAAAACAAAACTAAAAAACGAATGTATATACAGACCGGGACACCGGGATACAAATGATGACCGGGACCCGGGACACAGGGAATATAAATGACGACCGGGACACAGGGACACAACTACAACGGGGACACCGGGGGAAACAGGGGGATGTAAATGACGACCGGGACACCGGGACAGGGAATGGTCGATTAGCAATCACCATCAACAAAGCTCAAGGGCAATCATTAGAATCATGAGGTATAGATCTGAATACAGATTGTTTTCCCATGGACCATTATATGTTGCATGTTCAAGAGTCGGTAAACCTGACAATCTATTTATATGCAAAGACAATGGGACAGCAAAGAATGTTGTATATTCGCAAGTTTTACGTAGTTAAAACCATATATATATATATATATCTATATTCACAGGTGGGACATAGGGACACAACTACAATGGCGCGTAACTATTATGGCGCGTAACGACTTACGCGCACGGGGGGGCTTGGGGGGGGCGCGAAGCGCCCCCACCAACTAGGTGTTGGGGTGGCGCGAAGCGCCACCCCAACAGCTAGTATATATATATAAATATATATATATATTTATATATATATAGATATATATATAAATATATATATATATTTTCTTTTTAGTTTTTTGTAGTCTTTACCTTTTTTAGTTTTTTTCTTCTTTTGTATTAATGCTAAAGCCAAGGTTCAAACCTGGAGCCTCTCGGACCTAGAACCTGAAACTATATATTATTTATATATTATAAACTATTTATATTTATTTTATTTATAAAGCTTTACTAACTCAGCTACTTCGGCTTGGATACATTCGTTTTGAGCAGCTTCCTCGGGTGTTGCCATTGTAGGTTCTTCAGTCATTTTACAATTAGAAATTTCTCTTTCAACGGTCTTCTTACAATTAAAAATTTGTCTTTGAACGATATTCTTAAATACCTGTGTCCTGGTCGTCATTTATATTCCCTGTGTCCTGGTCGTCATTTGTGTCCCGTATCCCAGTCTGTAATTTCTTTTTGAGTGTCCCGGTCGTTATTTATATTCCCTCTGTCCCGGTCGTCATTTGTGTCCCGGTCTGTAATTTCTCTTTGAGTGTTTTTTCTTTTTAGTATTTTTTAGTTTTTTACATTTTTTCTTTTTTCAGTTTTCTTTTTCTTCTTTATTTTTCAGCTTCACTATGAAATACATATCGCCGAACCTTTGTTTTTTTTCAACTAAAATCTGGTAGGCATTGATGACCTTATCCAAGTCAAAATCCCAAACCCAATCATCATCGCTATCATTTTCAGTCTTGATATGTTTTGTCTCTCGCTGTCCAGGTGGATCTTCATCTAACTGCGCGGTTTTGCGTTCTTTAGCCTCAAGCCTGTTTCCTTGCTGTTCTTTTGATTCCTCGGCACGCTTTCTTTTCTGACTTTCTCTATCAGCAGCAAGTTTTTTGGCATAGACTCTATGAGCATCTTCATCGGCTTTTGCCATTGTAAGTTCATCAGTCATTTTAAACTTAAACATTAATAGATTTCTACGTGAACATATATGTCTTAAATATCTTTAATGACGTCACCGTCATAGCAAAAATGACGACAACTAACTTCATGACGTCAGTCGACACAGAAACATAACGTCACCTGACAGACAGACACACAGACAGACAACTTATTTATATATATATAGATAGATATGTTTTTAACGACGTAAAACTTGTGAACATACAACATTCTTCGCTGCCCCATTGTCTGTGCATATAAATAGATTGTCAGGTTTACCGACTCTTGAACATGCAACATATAATTGTCCATGGGAAAAACAATCCATATTCAGATCTATACCTCATGATTCTAATGATTGCCCTTGAGCTTTGTTGATGGTGATTGCTAATCGAACATTGCCTGTGTCCCCGTCGTCATTTATATATCCCCCCTGTGCCCCCGGCTTCACCGTTGTAGTTGTGTCCCTGCGTCCCGGTCGTCATTTATATTCCCTGTGTCCCGGTCGTCATCCCGGTGTCTCGGTCGTCATTTGTGCCCCGATGTCCCGGTCTGTATATACATTCGTTTTTGAATTTGTATATGATGAAATAAATTTTAAATTTTTTCCCTTTTTTTCTTTTTAGTTTTTTTTTTTATTGGTTTTTACCTTTTTTAGGTTTTTTAGTTTTTTCTTTTTAGTTTTTTTTTGAAGTTTTTATCTTTTTAGTTTTTTTATTTTTATTTTAATTTTTTTAGTTTTCTTTTTCTCCTTTATTTTTCAGTTTTTTTCCTTTTCTTAGTTTTTTTTCTTTTTTAGTTCTTTTAGTTTTTACCTTTTTTTATTTTTTTTAGTTTTTTTAGCTTTTTTTAGTTTTTTTTATCAGTTTTTAGTTTATTTTATGGTTTTTTCCTTTTTTTAGTTTTTTTTTTAGTTTTTTACCTTTTTTTAGTTTTTTTAGTTTTTAAGCTTTTTTAGATTTTTTATTTTTTTTTCTTTTTAGTTTTTTTTTTTAGTTTTTACCTTCTTTAGATTTTTGCTTCTTTTATATTAATGCTAAAGCCAAGGTTCGAACCTGGAACCTCTTGAACCTAGAACCTGGAACATAACGCCTTATCAACTCAGCTACATCGGCTTGAATACATTCGTTTTTGAATTGGTATATGATGAAATAATTCAGACGTCATATTATATGATGAAAAAAATTTTTAGTTTTTTTTCCTTTTTTTCTTTTTAGTTTTTTTATTGGTTTTTACCGTTTTTTTAGCTTTTTTAGTTTTTTTTTCGTTTTTTCTTTTTAGTTTTTTTTTTGTAGTTTTTATCTTTTTTAGTTTTTTTTTTATTTTTATTTATATTTTTTTAGTTTTCTTTTTCTCTTTTATTTTTCAGTTTTTTCCTTTTTTTAGTTTTTTCTTTTTTTGTTTTTAGTTTTTTTTTAGTTTTTTAACTTTTTTTAGTTTTTTTTAGTTTTTTTTAGTTTTTCAGCTTTTCTAGTTTTTTTATTAGTTTTTAGTTTTTTTTTAGTTTTTGCCTTTTTTTAGTTTTTTCAGTTTTTTTAATTTTTAGTTTTTTACCTTTTTTTATTTTTTTAGTTTTTTAGCTTTTTTAGTTTTTTTTTCTTTTTAGTTTTTTTTTGTAGTTTTTACCTTTTTTAGTTTTTTTTCTTCTTTTGTATTAGTGTGAAATAATTCAGACATCATATGCGGACAAACACGACGTCACTCGACAGACAGACATAACCACAAACAACTTATTTTTATATATATAGAGTTTTTTTAGTTTTTTTAGTTTTTTAGCTTTTTTTAAGTTTTTTTTTATCAGTTTTTAGTTTATTTTATGGTTTTTTCCTTTTTTTAGTTTTTTTTCCTTTTTTTCTTTTTAGTTTTTTTATTGGTTTTTACCGGTTTTTTTTAGCTTTTTTAGTTTTTTTTTCGTTTTTTCTTTTTAGTTTTTTTTGTAGTTTTTATCTTTTTTAGTTTTTTTTATTTTTATTTATATTTTTTTAGTTTTCTTTTTCTCTTTTATTTTTCAGTTTTTCCTTTTTTTAGTTTTTTTCTTTTTTAGTTTTTAGTTTTTTTTTAGTTTTTTACCTTTTATTAGTTTTTTCAGTTTTTTTTTAGTTTTTAGTTTTTTACCTTTTTTTATTTTTTTAGTTTTTTAGCTTTTTTAGTTTTTTTTCTTTTTAGTTTTTTTTTTGTAGTTTTTACCTTTTTTAGTTTTTTTTTCTTCTTTTGTATTAGTGTGAAATAATTCAGACGTCATATGCGGACAAACACGACGTTACTCGACAGACAGACATAACCCACAAACAACTTATTCTTATATATGTAGATATATATGTTTTCAGTCCAGAACCAATAAAGCTATTATGTAAACATAAAAAATATTTATGTTGTCTGAGCAATAATTTTTAGTTTTTATTTCAAAATAGAAAATTACCTGAATATTTTAGAATTAGTTTTGGTTTTTGTTAGGTTCCTGCTATTCAACGCGTGACTTCAACTCGTCACGAATTAGTAAAAATTAGAAGATGTCTGCTTGGAATAATTATGTTGAAAGTGCTCAAAGAGCTGCTCAAAGAGTCTGTGCCAAAAAACTTGCGGCTGACAGAGAAAGTAAGAAAAGAAAGCGTGCCGAGGAATCTCTTAAACAGCAAGAAAACAGGCTTGCGGCTGATAGAGAAAGTAAGGGAAGAAAGCGTGCCGAGGAATGACAAGAACAGCAAGAAAACAGGCTTGCGGCTGATATAGAAAGTAAAAAAAGAAAGCGTGACGAGGAACCACAACAACAGCGTGAAAATAGGCTTGCGGCTGATAGAGAAAATAAGAAAAGAAAGCGTACCGAGGAATCACAAGAACAGCAAGAAAACAGGCTTGCGGCTGATAGAGAAGGTAAGAACAGAAAGCGTGCCGAGGAATCACAAGAGCAACGTGAAAACAGGCTAGCGGCTTCAAGAGATAATGCCAGATTAGGAATGTTCAATTTCCGTCAACGAAGGCGTGTCGAGGAACTACCAGAGCAACGCGAAACCAGACTTGCTGCTAAAAGAGAAAGTGAAAAAAGAAGGCGTGCCGAGGAATCACAAGAGCAACGTGAAAACAGGCTTGCGGCTTCAAAAGATAATGCCAAAAGAAAGCGTGCCTAGTATCATATTTTTTACAATAATATCATGTAACCCCTTATCGACATTTTCATCAGGTATTTCAGCGGAAATCACATCATCAATTTCGTTCGAAGTAATTTTTTTATGTAGCCAGATTAGTATATGTGCGTGTGGCAAACGCTCGTTTTTGCCATTCCACTGAGTAAATCCAGCATCGCACTGACCCAAACACTTCGAGTTTTACTATGTAAATTTTAGACATAGTCCAGATTTGAACACATCTACTCAAGCTATAATCATCGACTGGGCTGTACCTGAATGCCAGGCGATAACTTTCAGGTTGCTCTGATTCCTCGGCACGCTTTCTTTTCTTATTTTCTCTATCAGCAGCAAGCCTGATTTCTTGCTGTTCTTGTGATTCCTCGGCACGCCTTCTTTTTTCACTTTCTCTTTTAGCAGCAAGTCTGGTTTCATGTTGCTCTGGTAGTTCCTCGGCATACCTTCTTTTTTCACTTTCTCTTTTAGCAGCAATTCTGGTTTCGCGTTGCTCTGGTAGTGCCTCGGCACGCTTTCTGTTCTTTCTTTCTCTATCAGCCTCAAGCCTGTTTCCTTGCTGTTCTTTTGATTTATCTGCACGCTTTCTTTTCTTACTTTCTCTATCAGCCTCAAGCCTGTTTCCTTGCTGTTCTTTTGACTCCTCGGCACGCTTTCTTTTCTTACTTTCTCTATCAGCAGCAAGTTTTTTGGCATAGACTCTTTGAGCATCTTCCTCGGCTGTTGCCATTGTAAGTTCATCAGTCATTTTAAAGTTAAACATTAATAGATTTCTACGTGAACGCATGTCTTAAATATCTTTAATGACGTCACCGTCATAACAAAAATGACGACGACTAACTTCATGACGTCAGTCAACACACAAACATGACGTCACCCGACAGACAGACACATCCACAGACAACTTATTTTTATATATATAGAAGATAGATATATATATATATATATATATATATATATATATATATATATATATATATATATATATATATATATATATATATATATATATATATATATATATATATATATATATATATATATATATATATATACATATATATATATTATGTTTTTAACTACGTAAAACTTGCGAATATACAATATTCTTCACTGTCCCATTGTCGGTTCCTATAAATAGATTGTCAGGTTTACCGCTTCTTGAACATGCAACATATAATTATCATTTATATATCCCCCCGGCGTCCCCGTTGTAGTTGTGTCCCTGTGTACCGGTCGTCATTTATATTTCCTGTGTCTCGGTCGTCATTTGTGTCCCGGTTGTCCATGGGAAAAACAATCCGTATTCAGATCTATACCTCATTATTCTAATGATTGCCCGTTGAGCTTTGTTGATGGTGATTGCTAATCGAACATTCCCTGTGTCCCGGTCGTCATTTATATATCCCCCGTGTGCCCCCGGCGTCCCCGTTGTAGTTGCGTCCCTGCGTCCCGGTCGTCATTTATATTCCCTGTGTTATATTCCCGGTCGTCATTTATATTCTCTACGTCCCGGTGTCCCAGTCGTCATTTGTGTCCCTGTGTCCCGGTCTGTAATTTCGTCAGTCGACAAACATGACCTGAGTCGACAAACAACTTCATGACGGCATAATGCTCAATCCTTATAATGACGTTAGTCGACACACAAACATGACGTCAGTCAATACACAAACAAACAACTTATTTTTGCATATATAACTAGCTGTTGGGGTGGTGCTTCGCGCCACCCCAACACCTAGTTGGTGGGGGCGCTTCGCCCCCCCCCAGCCCCACCGCGCCTGTAAGTCGTTACGCGCCATATTAGTCACGCGCAATTGTAGCTGTGTCCCTGTGTCCCACCTGTGAATATAGATAGATATATATATATGTTTTTAACTACGTAAAACTTACGTAGGGCGAATATACAACATTCTTCGATGTCCCATTGTCTGTGCATATAAATAGATTATCTGGTGTACCGACTCTTGAACATGCAACATAAAATTTTCCATTGGAAAAACAATCCGTATTCAGATCTAAACCTCATTATTCTAATGATTGCCCTTGAGCTTTGTTGATGGTGATTGCTAATCGAACATTCCCTGTGTCCCCGTCGTCATTTATATATCCCCCTGTGCCCCCGGCGTCCCCGTTGTAGTTATGTCCCTGTATCCCGGTCGTCATTTATATTCCCAGCATCCCGGTCGTCATTTGTGTCCCAGTGTCCCAGTCTGTAATTTCTCTTTGAGCGTCCCGGTTGTCATTTATACTCCCGGTGTCCCGGTCTTCATTTGTGTCCCGGTGTCCTGGTCGTCATTTGTGTCCCGGTGTCCCGGTCTGTAATTTCGTCAGTCGACAAACATGACGCCAGTCGACAGACACACAAACAAACAACTTATTTATATATAGATAGATAGATATATATATGTATATATATATATATATATATATATATATATATATATATATATATATATATATATATATATATATATATATATATATATAGATATAGTACAATAGTACAACACCTTTCAGCTTAGAGTTTCAAGGAGGGGGGACTCACATTAAACTGAAAATAACGGCATAGGAAAACAGAACGAGGCCAAACTTTGTCTTGTGCCACATAATACTAAGAATTCACTTTGAAAAATTTATTTTAGACCAATAAAAAGGTAATCCACTGCTAAATTATGATGACATGTTTTAGAGAGCAGGATATTAGGCCGTACAAGATGTTTTAGAGAGCAGGATATTAGGCCATACAAGTTTATCCTAAAAGTTGATTCTTACAAATTCTGTATTTTCGCAAAACGAAAATACAGAATAGTATTTGCATACAGAACTAAACCAAATAGTTTAAAATGTATTGTAAAAATTGACTCCGAGTCTGTTTTCCAAATTCCTTACATAATGCGAAAAAAACTCAACTTAAAAGACAAAATAACTCTGTGAAAAACATAATATAGCTTCATGATGAAACTTATACACCAGCATAAAAGGTTTAACTTAACAACTGCAACTTTAAATAAATATTTCAGAAGTCAAGTAAGCTTTGACTCAAGAGAAACTGACTGAGTTTTCCGTCTATAAACAAATTGGAAAATTATTCTCCCAAAATGAGAAGCTTCGAGGTAAATCGGATTATATCCAGAATCAGACACCAAATTTATATCAAAAGAAAATGTTTCGGCTGCTTTCTAGTGCATCTCAAAGTGTTTTTCTTTGTGTGATCTTACAAAGAAAAGAAGAATATATGAAAGCTTCTAGAAAAAAGTTTATTGAAAGATTTTTGAAAATAGGAATATTTATATCCACACTAAGTCTTACTATCTTGATCTTAGTATCAGTCTTTCTACTTTTGTATGGAGTGGGAATATCAGCCATAACTATATGGCATTTTATAGGCCCCTCGCTTTTACTTTTAGTGCTTCTGTCTTCAGCTGCCACTTATACCTTGTTTAAAGGAGGAGCTACTGCATTCATGATGTTCATATTCTTGGGTGTTATAAATAGCGTATTAGTCCTGGTGTATGGTCACCTGATTCCCTCTGGAAACTCTATTTTACTTGAGCTGAGTATAATGGACATTTATCGAGACGCCATTATGAAACAGGATGTACCGGGAATCAAAAATGTGGTTGTCGATGATTACCACAATGTTCTTAGATGTTGTGGAACTGACAACTACTGGAACCCCGATTCTCGAGTATTTGTAGATTTTAATATCTTAAACAAAAACTATGGTTATTTCCAAGTTCCATGGTCATGTTGCCCTCCAAATGGATATCCGGATCCCCGACCCGAGTGGGTAGGAGATAAGGAGCGTGTGAATTATACACCAAATAGAAATTATTGTGATGGGAATGGTACCTATCAATTTGCATGTGGTGAACAACTGCACACATATTTCGAGCACTATAAAGCTCCCATAAAAATTATCATGGGATTAATGTACGCAATGCTATTTTGTAGTGCAATTAGCATGGTGACGTTTGGATTCTTGCTCGACAACCGCGATTGGATTCCTAATAATAACAACAGGGTCTTTCGTTCCCACCAGTTTGTTTGAAACAGCGGTTTTTTTTCAGAACTAACATACTGTTTGTTCATTATAAACAACTCTACCTATTTGCCAACTATTGTCTTTGCGTGCGCAGTTGGCAAATATTGTATGTTTTTCATAACGCCACTAGACTATGGCTGCCAAGCCGTTCGTGTATTTTTGGTGATAGCCAAAGTAGAAGAGAGTGGTAACAATCTATGACCTATGGAAAAATGAAGAGAAAATAATTCTCGACCATACAACACATTTATCTTTCAAAAGATAATATGTCACAAGCGTCTTTATAAAAGCTGCTCTCCTGGGAAATGGTACCATAACTGACTTACGTCAATGCCAACTTCCCTGTGGTCCGACTTTTACTATTTCAACTAAAAGAAGCCACAGGCTTTTCCAATGTGTAATTATCTTAGCAAATGTTATAGTGAAGAATGAACACAAGCCCATAGTAACTAAAAAATTACAATTTTCAGCATCATGGTTGCAGTGTTTTTAAATAAAATCAATTTATTGACGGAAAACTGATTTATTTACAAAGATAATTACACAAAAGAAAAAGCAAATGGTATAGCTTGGTCTAGTATGTATGTATGTATATTTTTATTACCCATCATATTGCAACAAAAATACAAAACTGATGGAGTAATACGAGAAAAAAACAAAAGAAAAGAACAAAATCACACACTTCTAAAAACGAAATCAAACTCAGCATTTATAAAATGAAAGAACTATCGGAAAACACTTAACAAAGTGCTATTACTGCCCAGGCGTGTTATATAACGCTCATTTCCCTTTTCTACTGTACGCACTGTACTAGCTACTCTGTAACGTGTTGACAGAGTCGCATTACTGGTCCACAGAGGCAATCTAAGCAGATATTTTGCATATTTGTAAAAACACGTCTTTATGTCGCTGACATAAAGAGACCAAATGCGAGAAAAGAGACCAAAATGGGGCAAGTGCAAGCAAATGGGGAACTACAAAAGCATTATACAAAGTAGCAAGGATGCGACGGAAACTTGAGCTTCAGTACTACCAACAGGCCATATGCCTTCCTAGTTTTATTCGCAAAAAAATCTTTAAGCAAGACCATTGTCGATCGGAAATGTTTTCCAATTGGGACTCCAAGGTACGTAAGACGTTCTTGTATGACGTGTACACCCAGAGATACAGCAACGGGATCTCGGCAGTAAAGGATAGTACTCTGCAAGAAGATTGCATTTCTCGACGAAATTTCCCTTGTTTGTCAACGATTCTGTTTTCTCGTGCCCCCTAAAGGTAGTACGAAGCCGTCCCAAAAGAGCTATTACTTTTAATAAGGCTTTTACGTGCTCTCTGCTCCCCTTTATGTCCTTGTTTCTGTCTGTCATTCAGCCAGACTAGGTTGGCTGCGTCTTCTTGGTTTGTTGGGCTTTGAACTTGGTCCATGAAACTGCACTATCTTTGTGACAGTCACTTCTAGTATTTTGTTTGAGAACGTTAAAGATGTCTTTCCATCTTCACACGCCAACGTCTATAAAAAGTCTAGATCCGTACCTCTTCCTGGGAAGAGTAGACGTGCCGCCAAAATTTCTACAGCAGAAGTAGTAAACAGAATCATTCTGGACGGAGTATTACAGCCATGGGTGCTTTTCATAACATGAAGCACTGAATGACCATTTCGGCTTGCCGTTTGGTGTCACTTGGTCAGGGTGTTTTACTAGCTTTGGTTGGGATGGTTGATCAAGAGAGAGGACGAAGAAATGACCGTAGGGCCGCTGGACTGGCAATTCTCTTCGTCTTTAGATGTATCTCACTAAAACTGAGGCTCTGGCAAAACTGAGGCTCTGGCGTACTAGTTCCTGGGGATGTCTCGTTTCCTTCTTGCTTCATCTGAGGGACCATCACTTCATTCGAATATGAAACGTCCACAATGGTTTGTTCAGATACCGAATAACACGCCCGAAAGAAAGTATAAACGTTAGTTTGACTTCTAACCAGTGTAACACCCTTCGACTCTTTCAACCTAAGTAAAACTCGGCTCTTTGAACCTAAAATGGAAAAAGACAGGAGTTTGCAAACCGTGTTGCTCACAAATGATAAAATACCACAGAAAAGCCTTTTCCGCGCAAATTCAGTTCTTTTAGCTTAAGAAACTGTGAGTGGCACAAAAACTGACTTTCGATCTTTAAAAGAAAACAGGGAAATGGAAAATAGCCCATTAGCTTCACTCACTTATTGCTGATATTATTTTCCGTTAGTATTAATCACATCTGAAACTGAATTTCAGATAAAAACTGAATTTAGGATGAAAATACATCTAAAACTATTGTAATTTAGTTTTGACTATTTCTGGGAGTTATAATAGGCTTTCCAAAAACAGGTCGAAACACCAATTTTCAATCATTTTTGAATTTGCTGGTTTTACTATGACAATACACATTATTTATTTTAATGATATTCATTTCAACAGCACAAATAAAGTAAAAATCCGATTACAAGGCAGAATACGTTGGAACTATTCTTATTCTAAGTACTTATGTTTCAGTAGTTGCAAAAAAAAAAAAAAAAAAAAAAAAAAAAAAAAAAACTGAATGCTCATCCTGGATCGGTCTTCTAGCAAAAATAGTAAAATTCAATAATTTTGCGTTTTTTTCTACTGAAAGGTCATTCTTGAGGAATTGGGACAGAATTTAAGCTTTAGTGTAAAGAGCGAGGTATCGACGAGGGAGTAATCAAAACATTGGAAGGCAACTAGGCTTCCTCCCTCTCTCCTTTTTTCTCAAAATCTTCCGATTAAAACTATGAGAAAGCCATTTAGCCAAAAAAATATTAATATGCACATTTCGTTTTAATTATTTATGTGCGGAGAACCAAGATCAAAACATTCATTAATTAAAAAACGTCCAGAAATTAAAAAAAAAGTAAGTTTTTTTAAACGAATGTAAGGAGCGACATTAAAACTTAAAACGAACAGAAATTATTCCTTATATGAAAGGGGCTTTTCCTCCTCAACGCCCCGCTCTTTACGCTAAAGTTTTTACTGTTTTAAGAAGTTAAGTTAAGAGAAAGAGTCAAACTTTAGCGTAAAGAGCGGGGCGCTGAGGAGGAAAAGCCCCTTTCATATACGGAGTAATTTCTGTTCGTTTTAAGTTTTAATGTCGCTCCTTACTTTCATTTAAAAAAAACTTGTTTTTTTATATTTCTGGACGTTTTTTAATTAATGAATGTTTTGATCTGGGCTCTCCGCACAAAATAATTAAAACGAAAGTTGCATATTAATATTTTTTTGGCTAAATGGCTTTCTCATAGTTTTAATCGGAAGATTTTGAGAAAAAAGGAGAGAGGGAGGAAGCCTAGTTACCCTCCGATGTTTTGATTACTTAAAAAGGCAACTAGAGTTTT
This sequence comes from Artemia franciscana, assembly GCF_032884065.1. NCBI lineage: Eukaryota > Metazoa > Arthropoda > Branchiopoda > Anostraca > Artemiidae > Artemia > Artemia franciscana. The sequence goes on from NC_088867.1 coordinate 45,793,559, forward strand.
TAATTTTTTTACGAAAATTTTCATTAGTAAAAAATAGACGTAACTTACGATTTAACTTACGTAACGAACTTCTATATTCGTATGTTTTTATTGCGTATATGACGGAGTTCACCCCTCGTCGATGCCTCGCTCTTTACACTAAAGCTTAAATTCTGTCCCAATTCCTTAAGAATGACCCTTGAATCACAAAAGCCGTAGAATAAATAGTTGAAATTACTAAAAATACTTTAGCGTAAAGAGCGAGGTATTGCGAGGAGGTAAACGCCTGATATGCGCAACAATTTCTGCTCGCTTTATGTTTTAATGCTGCTCCTCACTTTCAGTAGAAAAAACTTTTCATTTTTATTTTTTCATTGTTTTTTTTTAAAATAATGCTAAAAAATCCTGCGCCCCCTTCATTGGAAGTCTCTTCCCCCATGAGAAGTTTTTCCATGTAAAGATCCTCCCACGTAACCCCACCCCCACCTCAAATTTCCCTTCCAAACCAAAAAAATCCCCCTGAAAACGTCCGTACACTTCCCAGGAACCATTACTATATGTAAACACAGGTCAAAGCTTGTAACTTGCAACCCCTCCCACGGGGACTGCGGGGGAGTAAGTCGTCCGCAAAGACATAGTTATTAGGTTTTTGACTATGATAAATAAAATGGCTATCTCAGAATTTTGATCCGGTGACTTTGGGGAAAAATAAGCGTGGGAGGGGGCCTAGGTGCCCTCCAATTTTTTTGGTTACTTAACAAGGGCACTCGAACTTTTAATTTCCGTTAGAATGAGCCCTCTCGTGACATTCTAGGACCACTGGGTCGATACGATAACCCCTGGGAAAAAAACAAAAAAACAAAAAGACCAATAAACACGCACCCGTGATTTGTCTTCTGGCAAAAAAATGCGAAATTCCACATTTTTGTAGATAGGAGCTTGAAACTTCTACAATATGGTTCTCTGACTCGTTGAATCTGATGGTGTGATTTTCGTTAAGATTGTATGACTTTTAGGAGGTGTTTTCCCCTATTTTCTAAAATGAGGCAAATTTTCTCAGGATTGTAACTTTTGATAGGTAAACCTAATCTTGATGAAAGTTATATATTTAAAATCAGCATTAAAATGCGATTTTTTTTATGTAACTATCGGTATCAAAATTCTATTTTTTAGAGTTTCGGTTACTATTGAGCCGGGTCGCTCCTTACTACATTTCGTTATCACGAACTGTTTGATCGAAGCTATTTTTCTAACTAATTTCTGGCTGGTTAAGCAGATGGCTAAATTTACTGTTCATATGCTGGTATTGGCTACGTTTAGAGGTTACCCTGAATGGCGTGTACGTATTGAAGTAATTGATCCGAAGGGAAGTGAAAAAACTAGAAATTACAAGTATCTAGTTTTCTGTTACGGTACACATGATACCCAGCTCGTAAATGAGTCCCAAATTTCAGATTTTGAATGCAATAAAGCTGAAGCTATGAAAAACTCTTAAGAAAGGTGTAAAGGGAGCATTTGAAGAGCTTGTGATGAAACCAGACATTTACATAGAAATTTGCATAGACAAACTTAAAGGACAAGTTTCTGAAAATATCATTTTAAATAAGACGTTGGGATCAACCTCTCTTATTTTTTTATTTAATTGGAAATAAGTACTACCATTATCTTTACTCCATTAAGATTGATCATCCAAACATCAGACCATTTCTCCATTCATAGAAGAAGCATGGGGAAACATTAATAGGATCTTCATTCTTTGTAGCGACAGGATGGATTGTTGATTTATGAGCTGATTAGTGCAGACCAGTGATTCCCAACCGGTGGTTCACAAATCCCAGGGGGGAATGCAATGTTTACATGGGTTTCTGAAAATCATGCTGTGATGGCAGATTTTTTAAAACGTCATTAAAATCAAAAACAAACAAAAACAGCCCAAATGTATCCTCGCCACTGTGGATATGGGTGTCCTTACTATCTATCACGCTACGCGTTAATATTAATTAAATAAAAAAAATACTAGTTTTTTTTAATTGAAAGTAAGGAGCGACGTTAAAACTCAAAACGAACAGAAATTACTCCGTACATGAAATGGGTTGTCCCCTCCGAAATCCCTCGCTCTTTACGCTAAAGTTTTTAATTGTTTTAAAAAGTAGAATTGTGGCAAAGAGTTTTAGCGTAAAGAGCGAGGGATTGCGGAAAGGACAACCCATTTCATATACGGAGTAATTTCTGTTCGTTTTAAGTTTTAACGTCGCTCCTTACTTTCAGTTAAAAAACTAGTTTTTTTTTATTTAATTTCTGAACGTTTTTGAATTAATGCATGCTTGATTTTGACTCTCCGCACATAAATTATTAAAATGAAATTTTCATATTAATTCTTTTTTTGGCTAAATGGATTTCTCGTAGTTTTCATCAGACAATTTTGAGAAATAAGGGGTGGGGAAGGCGGCCTAGTTGCCCTCCAATTTTTCGGTTACTTAAAAAGGCAACTAGAGCTTTTAATTTTTAACGAACGTTTTTATTAGTAAAGAATATACGTAACTTAAGAATTAATTTACGTAACAAACTTTTATATTCTTATTTTTTTATTATGTATATGAGGGGGTTTGTCCCCTCGTTAGTACCTCGCTCTATACACTAAATCTTAAGTTTTGTCCCAATTCTTTAAGAATGACCCCTGAATCAGAAAGGCCGTAGAATAAATAGTTGAAATTACTAAAAATACTTTAGCATAAAGAGCGAAGTATTTATCTCCTCCTAAATACCTCGCTCTTTATGCTAAAGTATTTTTAGAACCTCTCATATGCGTAAAAATCTCAGTTCGTTTTAAGTTTTAATACTACTCCTTACTTTCAACTGAAAAGACTTTTTCATGTTTATTTTTTCATTGTTTTTTTTATAATAATGCTAGAAAATCTCGCGCCCTTTTCATTGAATTTCTCTTCCCCCATGACAAATTCCTCCAAGGAAAGATCCTCCCACATAGCCAACAGATGAAGATGGACTTCATAACCCCCAAGTATGGAACACTGAAAATGTTACAAAAGAATACCTTGCAGTCCTAATTTTGTCCAAAGTCATTTTGAATCTGCTTCTTGTCATCTATGATTTAGTTTGTCACAATTTTTCGTCAGCATTTTATGTCAACTTGCATTACAAGGTTCCATGTTATTTTTGTAAATTGTAAATACTTCTTTATTTGCAAACCTTCAATGCACTGAACAAGCGCCGAAGAGGATTAAAATACAAAATTCAGTGCTTATTTTCTGTAGGCTGATTCTCTATTAGCGAGTCTATACAGGTTTCATTAAATTATATTTCAATTTCAATCCTCCTTTTTGATGCTCTTATAGTATATGTACAAGGAGATTGAGTGTAAGGAGGCAGATAGTTGCCAGAAGACCGAAAAGATCCACATAGCCCAAAGATTCATTACATATCCAGGCCCTCATTACATTCAGAACTAGTAGCCTGTCTCTGTGGTTTGTCAGTTCAAACGATTGAAGCAGTAAAAAAAAAATATCACAAACTGGATGTTACAATAAAGCTTTTTATTCAAAGTCGATACCTGAAAATATGAAGCTTTCTTCAAGCTGAGTCTGTAAGGCGTCTTTACCCTTACGTCAGATGCTTATCCAAAACTGACGCAACAAGTCAGTTTAGTCTTCTTCCAAATTGTTGTTCACTTTTAAAAGTGAACAACTGTCGAAAGACGTGCAGGATGTATTTGACACTCTGCAGATTAACCTGCCGAATTAAAACCCCTGTCTTTTTCTTGGAATTACTCTGCTCGATATCAAAGCACGAAAAGCGGAACTGATTTTGGCAGCAAATGCCGTATGTCATTCGTCGATTATAACTATTGAACATCTATTCACCATTATCACGAGTGCTTTTCTTGGACCAGTTTCTGGGGCAACGAAATTGAAGGCTGATATTGGTGACAGCAGATGTTCCCTTATTCTGGACGAACGGACTGATGTCACCACCATGAAATTTATTTGTATTTGTGTCAGATGCTATAGACCCAAGATGAAGAAAGTTATTTGTTCTTCTTTGGGCATGGTCGAAGGACCTTCGACCACTTCTGGGATTTTACATCGAGAACTGAAAGACTTCTTAGCTTCATGTGGAATTCCCCTAAAAAATCTGATAGGTATCGGGACAGACGGGGCAAACAACATGTGAGGTGGGAACCATTCGCTGTTTATATTATTACGAGATGACGGGTTGCCTCAACTCAAACTCTTCAATAGTATATGTCACTCCCTACATTTCTGTGCTTCCGAGGTTGTTGGAGAGCTTCCAAGCAATTTGAAGCTCATGCTCGCAGAGACTTACAAGTGGTTTAACATTAGTCCGCTACACCACTGGCGTTGTATTAACTAAAGTTCATTCATAGGCTTAGCACTTGTGAAGCTTGAGTGGTAGTGATACTGTGACTCGTGTAAATGATTTAATAACTATATATTTAATTATTATTATAGCTTATTTTTATTATGAATCGATGGTTTAAAACGGTTTATTTAGAAACGAGACATGATAATCGAGATGATAGAAAAGGGAAAAAGCGAAAATCTAACAGCGACTATCTTCAATTGGGTTTTTGTTTTGGTAGGGATGAGTTGGAACCTAAGCCGCTTTGTGTTATACGCGACGAGGTTCTTGCCAACAGCAGCATAAAACCATCACTTCTTCCTAGAAATATTGAAACAAAACATCCGGCACACGAACATAAACCTTCTGAATATTTCAAAAGAAAATTAGCAGATCTAAAAAAAAAATGTAGCTTTTCATTTTTCTTGACTTCAAACAAAGCTAGTAAAATGGCCTTTGAAGTATCGTTTCGAGTAAGATATAGAATTGAAAGATTTGTACAAGGGCATACAATAGCAGAAATTGCATTGGACCATGTGCGAAACACGTCGCCAAATGTATGCTTTGGAAAAAGACAGCAAAGAAAATGAGCTAGTTCCCTTATCAAACAACACGGTGTTGGATATGACTTATGACTTGGCTAATTATGTGGAGAATGAACTTTTAAAAAGAAAAAAAAATGAATTATTTTACAATTCTACATCTTTACGTTGTATTACAACTATTACGTTGGATGTTATTACGTTGTATTTTACAATTTTACGTTGGATGAGATCAGTTCCACAGTCTACGTTCATGTTAGATATCTTTTTACGAATATTCTTCCACAAGATGTGCTATTTGCATAACCTTTGAAAGCCTACACAAATGGAAAAGGAATTTTTAAATGATCAATGGGTGTTGTGAAAAGAATGGGATAGCCTGGTCTTACTATGTCTGTGTGTGTTAACAGCAAAGTTTTAAGGTTTAGCGACACGGCTGAAGAAGATCAATGAAAAAATTCATTTGAATCGTTATTGTATTTATAGACAAACTTCAGCATGTAAGCGTATTCCTCCAGAGTTATCTACTACTTTAAATGATGCTGCGAAAATCATGAACTTTATAAAATCTTGTCCTATAAATTGCCGTCTATTCCGTACACTTTGTGAGGATTTTGAAAGTTTCCCAGTTGCTTTACTGCTTCACATTGAAGTTGGATGGCTTTCCTGAGGTCGTTTTGTCACGTTTCTTTGAAGGGATGTCTGAAGTTCGAGCATTTTTATTGATCATCCATTTCATTTGTCTTCTTATATATCCGATGTTCATTGGCTGCAAAAGCATGAATATTTAGCTGACATTTTTTTTGTGAACTTAAGGAATGAATTATGTTTTTACATGGCGAAGACATGATAGAATTGAAGCTATGTTGAAAAAGATCTAGTTTCTGAATCAATGCCTGCAAATGAATGAGTATGGGTACATCAATCTCAAACAACTGGATACGCAATTCGTTTCAAGGAAATGAGTTCAAAAGCCTCTATAAGTTCAGAAACCTATCTAAATATACTGGAAAAAAAAACTCGTAAAGTTATGTTGCGACAGTTTTCAAGAAGCAATTTGATTGCATGCCCTGATTGCATAGCCAACTGCAAGTTCAATATAATTGAAGCCTGTTCACCTCAAATTTATACCACACTCATCTGAAAGCCTTTTTATTTGTTTGTTGTTGCCCAGTGTCCAGACAGTTTGCTATTTGGAATTGACTATTAATCACACTATTTGGTGCTGTCCAGATTGTTGAGTCACGATAGATGGATAGATAGACAGATTTATTTTCTATGTAACAGTAAAATAATTACACATCAATCTACAAATTTCCGCCAAGGCTCCATGTCCTGATCTGTCTATCTTTCTATCTATCACTTCTTGAATGTGGTCAGGATAACAGACAAATACCTTTCTGCCTACTTTGATAGGTGATGACAAGCCCACATTTTTGTTCTTCCCTATTAAATCCAGACAAATTTCGTTGACCCCCATTTACGAATCATAACCCCTACTTCTTTTGTCACACAAGCGTAGAGCCCCGTAGGATCTTCCTTGGAGCCCTGTGGATCTACCTGGACCACTTTGGGAATCACTGGTTTAACACAACCAGCCTGGTTGTGTTAAATATACTATACTAGTAGATATTACTATCTACTAGTAATAATAGTAGACTAGTATATATACTAGTATATATATAATACTAGTAATAATATAATATACTAGTAGATGTCAACGACTTTATTCTAACTTATTTCTTACACTCGGAATATTTATTCGATCTAGTTAATTTGCTCTTCTGCAGATGAAATTAACAATTAAAATGACGCCAGATTTCACACGAGGGTTACCACCCGATGAAAAAAAACATTAGATTTTAATTGATTTTTTGGTGCATTTAAGTGATTTGCTTTAATAATCTGGTGATTAATGTGCTGATTTGGTGATTTTTTTTCGGTCGACAATATTAAAATTCACAAGAAATAGTGATGAATTACTAGGATTGGCAACCCTGTTTTACACTAGTCTAAAGTTTGTATGGAACAGCTCGCAGTTTAGGGAGTTAGGGAGCGGTTTAGGAGAAAACCAAGTTATTCAGGATGTAATCAAACCTTGCAAACATTTCATTTTCTTTCGTTAGGACGCAGAAGTATTGATGTTGGATATTTTTTTCCTTTTTTGAAAACCTGAAAGACACTGAGTGAAAAACTGCATCCGCCCTCCTAGGTCATCTGGTAAAACTAAAACTATGTGTAAAAATTGAGGCAGCAACACCGATTTCTCTATATGTATTTAGTTTTAGGCAATTCCAACAGGTATGTTTTGTTCTGGCCTCATTCAAATGTAGTTTCTGACCGTATTTCAAAATAGTGTGCTGTAGGAAAAATGTGGTTCTATCCCGCTTTCTATTGCTATTAAATACATAAAAAAACATTTTTTTTTGAAAGTTAGGAACAACATTAAAACAAAGAAATTAAGGCGAAGGGGCTGCCCTCTCCTCAATACCCCGCTCTTCACGCTAATTTTAAGTACTTTTAAAAGGGGTGGTTCTCATTCTAATTACACAGACCTTCTGTTTCAGCAATCTTTCTTAAAGAACTGGGACAAAAGGTCGGACATCAGCGTAATGAGCAGGTAATAATTTCTGTTTGTTTTAATGTTGCTCCTTGTTTTCAGTAGCAAAAACTAGTTTTTCTTTATTTCTGATTATTTTTAAATAATAACAGGAAACCCACTCCCCATGTAGAAAATTTCTCCCCACGGAAACTCCTCCCACTTAAAATTATTCTCCTGGGAAATCACCCAAGGAGAATTCCATCCTCGCTGTGAATTCCCCCCCCCCAGAAAATTTCTTGCTTACGATTCCTCCTGAAAAATAATCTTTAGCATATTTTTTTTTTTTTATTTCTGAGAGATTTTCAGGTCATGGGAGAATCCCCCTTGTACGGACAGTATTTCCCAGAACTCCTCCCCCCACCAGTGGAGGATTCTCCTGCGGAAAATTTCCTCGTAGAGACTTTCTCTTGGTGATCATTCCCAATGCATAACTTTTCCCTTGGGAAATCCTCCCACGTAAAATCCCCCAGAGAATTCTAACTTTACTGACCATTTCCCCCGGCAATTCCTTCAGAAGATATCCACATGTAAAATGTGGTCGTTAAAGAGAAAGAAAAAAAAATGAATTTCGCATAAGAATGGCGGAAAATTCCCCCATGTGAAATTTACCCTTGAAGTTCAACCCTGGAAACTTCCATCCCAATAGGAAATTTTCCCCGTAGAACATCCATCTTCAGAAAACGCCTCTCCTACAAAATGTCGGTGCACTTCCCATCACAAATACTACATGTAAATAATGCAAAATTTTCATAGCTTGAGGCCCTTCCTCCCAGGGCTCTAGAGAGTCATGTCATCCTCAAAGAAATAGTTATTAAATCTTTCGACAATGTTGAATAAATGGCTATCTCAAAATTTTGATCGAACGACTTGCACGAAAAAAGGGGCGTGAGAGGAGGCCGCAATAATCTGGTCACTTAGAAAGAGCACAAGAACACTAGATTTCCGGTCAAATGCGCCTTCTCTCGACCTTCTAGGATCGCTGGTTCGATATGATCAGCCATGGAGAAAACAAACAATAAAAACAAAAAACCAATTAACACAGATCCGTGGACTTTCTTCTGAAAAAAAAATACAAAATTCCACATTTTTATTATATAGGAGCTTGAAACCTCTACAGAAGGGTTCATTGATATGCTGAATTCGATGGTGTAATTTTCATTAAGATCATTTGATGTTTCGAAGGTCTTTTTCCCCCTTTTTTCAGAAATTAGGCAAATTTTCTCAGGCTCGTAACCATTGATGGGTAACAATACAGTTGATGAATATACATATTTTAAACAAGCATAAAAACTCGATTCTTTTGATGTGTCTATTGTTATCAAGACTCTGTTGTCGGTTACTATTGAGCCACATCGCTCCCTACTTAAGAGTTCGTTACTATGAACTGTTTGATATTGAGAGAAAGGTTGAGATTGGGAATGAGCGATGACACATTGCCAAAGATCATCTTTTTCGGCCATCCATCCATGGCCAAACCAATAAAAATGGGGTGGGAAAGTCCCCAAAATCGGGCGGTTTGGACAACACAGATAACACAAAGGGTGCTCCAGAGTTTGACTCCAGGAGTGGGGGTAAAGATGCAGAATTTCTCTTAGGGGCGAAGTTTTTTTTGTGGACAGAGGTCTGGCCACATGTGGAATTTGGGAATCGAATGTAATATGTAATATGGCAGTTCTACAATCCATGTGGAAATTTGGTCCTCTTTTGGGAGAGAAGAGCAAGAAGCTAGCCGCTCCATTACCTCTCTTACGTGGGTATCATTGGATGACATTATTCATTCCAGTTCTAACCTGCTACCAAAACTATTTACAATTAATTCTGGTCCTTTCTTGTTTTACCAAATTAAACATTATTTTTGAACACTTTTAAATTTTGTTTAATATATATATATATATATATATATATATATATATATATATATATATATATATATATATATATATATATATATATATATATATATATATAAACTTACATACCAACATACCAAACAATGCCAATTTAACAATTGTTTTACCAATTTATTTCGTACACAGGAGACATAATAAAAGCTTAAAAGGAGCTCTCCATACGGTCAAACCAAACAAATTTAAAATTACATTTGATTTTCTATATTAACTAGAAAAAAACAAAATTTCGAAAAACAATGGCTGTATACATTAGGATCACACTTTATTATTTTCAGTCAAGGATGGCAAAGATCTTCTCGACGACTTTGAAGTACCAATCCGTGGCTTGTACAAATCCAATGTGTCATACCGTTGGTTATTCCTAAAATGAAATGAAAAATAAATTAACATTATTACGAGGCTTTCGTTATAATTTTAGACTTCCTACAAACCATTGGGCTTGAACCTCAACTTACTCTAATATTGGGTTTTAATTTTATTCAAAACGCTTTTTTTTTACTTCACAGTATTCATTACACTGCTTTTCCATTTATTTGCGATGCGACAGAACTCAATACACAATTATAGGGCTTTTCTAGCGACATGTAAAGCGATGATACAGGAAAAACTGCACTAAAAATTGTACCAAGAAGAGAAGGTGGGACATTTCCGGCCAATCTTAGGGGAAATCCCCCATTTTGTGTGCAGGTATAAGTATTATTGAAATATATATGTATATATACCTTATTTTAATAAAAGGCTATGGCAAGTCCTGGGGAAAACTAAACTCGTTTTGGAAATCAACAATAAACAACTCTAAAATTTAAAAACATTAGCAAATTAGTTACAAAAAGGTGAAATGAAATAAGAAGATAAATTATTGGGATACAGTCAAAAATAATCGAAATATTTGAATAAATAACGTCCAAAAATATCTTGGACAAAATGAGCTATACAAATTTAATGAATAATATAAAACTACTGGATTACAAAAAAAAAAAAAAACAGTTAAATGAGAGAGAAAAAGTCCCTTTTGTAAGAGAAACAAATGTGCCATCTTTCCAAAACAAAAATCGGTCGGGTGAAACAATATATGAAACATAAACAATAAATGAAACTATTTTATTCCGATTCCATGGGTAACTTTCGCACTCATTCTGTTTTTGGCCGTCCATGTTTTACGAATTTAAAAGACTTGCCAAGAGCACACATCCTTCTCCATGGGGACAACCCATTTATTGATCGCACGTGAACACTCTTAGAAGGGATCAATGGATCAATGGATTTATGGTAGAAGCGATTATTATATTCGTAAAGAAAATAAAAAAAAGGTATCGAGTGGTATGTTCACTTTATTGGTAAGTCAGTTATATGAACTGTCATAATTTTTCAAAAATTCGTCATTTTTAAGAGCTCAAAAAGTGCTTAAATTTGAATTTACAGTAGAAGCGATTATTATATTCGTAAAGAATGTAATATGCGCTAGAAGAGAGCAGGTTGCAATCAAAATTCTAAGAAAAAACACATAGATTATCTGCCATCTAGAGTCACTTTTCAAAATTAAAGTAGTATATAAGAAAACTAGGCATAAGAATAGAGCTAAACGAAAGATCTTAAGATCTTAAACAGAGATCTTGACAGATCTTGACAGAGATCTTAAAGATCTCTGTCACTTCCAAGCGACATGTGGTTTGCTAGCCTTTATTTTTTTTTGAACTAAAATAATCTTTTGAAAAAACTTCTACAATACAAGTACTTCTTTGATGTCACTATTGCCAGACAATTATCATGGACTAAATACTGAGTTCAGGTATACAAGATCAATAAATTAAAAAACAAACTAGTCTTCGAAATTTTGTTTGTTAGTGAAACTTTATTTTATAATTTTGAACCATCGTAACCGTGTATTTTTCAATAAAAGTGTATTTGCATAATACACTGACAAGCCGTTGAAATTAGCGAAATGTAAATAGTTAATAACATTGACGAAACTGCTAAAACTATTACTGGATCGCGTATTTTCTTATATGCCTCAAGTATTCGAGCCGTCCAAGCCGAGTGGTTAGCGCTCTAGACTTGAAATCCTGAGGACAGGGGTTCGAGTCCTGGTGTCGCTGGTTATTTGGTTTGGAACGGGGATCAATGATGTGACTCTGTAAGCCCAGCCAGAGTCAACCCAGCTCTAAATGGGTACCTCAAGAAATCTGGGAGAAAAAAATGGGAAGTGTAGGATGATGTGCCCCCAACCACGCTACCTGCGTTACACTGACCATTGGTCAGCATGCGGAAAAACGTTTTAAGTATTCAAATCATAAACAGACAGACTTACTCAATAGACACCTTGTGCTTCTTCTGACTCGGCTGTTCATTAGACATTGTTCTTTCTATAAAATAAAAAAGGGCATAAGAGGAACATCATATTTATGAAGAATAAACATTTTGTAGCCATAATTTAGTCTGTAAATTATAGTCCTAAACTCATCAAACAGGCAAGGCGACAAGGTTTTCACTATACGCAGTATCACTTTTTAGTTTTTCATTTATATATATATATATATATATATATATATATATATATATATATATATATATATATATATATATATATATATATATATATATATATATATATATATATATATATATATGTATATATATATTTATATATATATATATATATACTAGCTGTTGGGGTGGCGCTTCGCGCCACCCCAACACCTAGTTGATGGAGCGCTTCGCGCCCCCCAAGCCCCCCCACGCGCGATATTAAGTCGTTACGCGCCATATTAGTTAGGCGCCATTGTAGTTTTGTCCCTGTGTCCAACCTGTGAATATAGATATATATATATATATATATATATATATATATATATATATATATATATATATATATATATATATATATATATATATATATATATTTTTAACTACGTAAAACTTGCGAATATACAACATTCTTGGTTGTCCCATTGTCTGTGCATATAAATAGATTGTCAGGTTTACCGTTCTTTAACATGCAACACATAATTGTCCATGGGAAAAACAATCTGCATTCAGATCTATACCTCATTATTCTAATGATTGCCCTTGAGCTTTGTTGATGGTGATTGCTAATCGAACATTCCCTGTGTCCCCGTCGTCATTTATATGTTGTGCCCCCCGGCGTCCTCGTTGTTGTTGTTTCCCTGTGTCCCGGTCGTCATTTGTGTCCCGGTGTCCCAGTCTGTAATTTCTCTTTGAGTGTTGCGGTCGTCATTTATATTCCCTGTGTCCCGGTCGTCATTTTTGTCCCGGTCGTCATTTGTGTTCCGGTACACATAATGAAATTTCGCGTAACGTTGCGCATTACGTGCGCTATGAAACGTACGATAGCTGTCAGTGCACGATTCAGGCGACTCTGAAATGGATAACTAGGAAATTGTGGTCTGCCATGGCATGAGCAAATGTTTTCAAGGTGAAATTGGTCAATAGCTGTGACAAAATCCCAGTATAGTAGGCATAATACCTCCACATTGTAAATATAATTTAGAATTTAGCATAGCCTAATCCTTCTTTTGAATAATCCCACCTCCTCTCAGTGTGCCAAAATCTTTAAATTCAAAAATTATTCACTATATTCATTTATCCCTTGCTTCTAAGAATATACAAATGAAAAATCTTCACCTTATCTATTAACGGTTTTCAAAACCTAGGGGGGGGATTTATCGGTTTTTCATGTTTTTTTTTTTTTTACTGAAAATACTAAAAAGGGGATTCTCAACAGCAAAAAAAGATAATTTTCACAATCTAAGAGAGGAGAAAAAATCTAGGGGGTTGTTTGCCCAACCCTTGGTATGAGTAAACAATTCCAAGGTTAAAGTGTTGATAGTGTGATGCTATCCAGATGTAGTAAGTTCTGTACTTTCACGTTTTAAAATATTATGTAAAAAGTTTGTTAATATAATTTTTCTTCTTTTTTTAACAATACTCCCTTTCCTTTTAGTAAACCTCCTCCCCACTCAGTGTACCAGCATCTTTAAATTCCAGAACTAACAACTATAGATATTTACCACCACTGCAACAAAACAAACAAACTTAAAATTGTTACCTTGAATCTTAAAGTCAGAGTGGTTAAAAACAAAACAGACTTAATTTAGGTGTATTCTACAATCAACTACCATCATCAAAAAACTTTCGAACCGTTTTTAATGGTGCCCTTCCATGATAAGGCACCCCATCCACCTTGGAACCGAAATTACAATGGACTCAACAAAAAGACTGCTCACCATAGCTGTTCAAAGGTGAGGTTAGGGGGGGGGGCAACCGGGGCAGCTACCTCTGGCGCCGTGGCTGGAGGGTTGCCAACTTCGATCAAATTTTTTCACTATGATCTGTGCTTTTGCTTACATTTGAGTAAGGAGGCGATGTAGTAATTTTTCCCAGGCAACAGCAACCCCAGAAACGGCTTTGCTGTTCAGTTCTTTGTTTGTCATAGACTTCTTTCCTCCCAAATACTATAAACTTACTCCAACGAAAAACCTTGTCTTTACATCATTTTACACAAAAACACACTTAACAATTAAGCAAGGTTTTTCATTTCCATTTTAAATATTACATTATTTTAACACAACCCTTTCTAACTACCCTATAATATAATTTTTAGTAGCATCTAGTAATAATCTCTGAATTTACATGGTATATTTCAATTAGACATTTTACAGTAAATTATTTTTATGGCATTAAAAAACGGACGAAATAAACGGTAAATATAGGAATTTGTAAGGAAAATTGCAATATTTTAGCAACCCAAGCCCAAAGTCCTTACCCTACTTTTTTGTGCAATGTCTACGTCCTGATTCAAAATTAGAAGTAAATTCAAGTTTGACTTAGTTTTAAACTTGCAAGGGTTACTGTCAAGCAAAATTTTAACCGATACAGAAACTGCAGACGAGACAAATCTGAAGACGCGACAGACTGCAGACTAGACAGAAACTTCACACGGCAAATTGATAGGGCAATCCTGCCCTGTGATAGGGCAAAACCAAGGAAATTTGAAAAAAAAAAACATTTAAACTTAAGATTCGAGTTATAGATCATAAATGGAACATTACGATAAAGAAAATAAGTAAAGGTGAGTGTTTTTGTTGATCTTCTCATGTTTTACAGAAGAAAAGAAACTATACAAAAAATAAAAAGAAAAAAAATATATAAAAATAAAAATAAAAACAAAAATATAAAAAGTGTAATTTTGGAGAACCCAAAATTACACTTTCTTTCGTGATAGTAAAACTGAGCTGGAAACAAATCCAACAGATGTAAAAAGAGTTCGAAAATATAAAATGTAAAAATAAATAAAAGAAAATTATTCACATAAGAGGCAATTAAAAATGTGTATTCATAATTAGTTTTAATCCGCGTTTTTCTACATTTTGGTGAACAAAGACGAGCTCTTTCGTCGGTATGAGGAAATTTTTACTCTGGAAATCAGCACAAGCCAGTATTTTCTTAGATAGAGGATCAAGACGCAGAAACCTCAATAAATCGTTCTTTACTTCTATTTCTAACAAGTTCCACAAAACGTTTCTTTAAGTTTTGATAAAGGGAACAATTCCTTCCTTTATAACGCTATAGTCTCCCCCCCCCATTCCAACCCCAATAGGGTAAGATCTTTGTGTACATATGGTTCAGCCCACGAACTACATTTTTATATTTATAATAAAAAAAAAACCTTTTCGTGTTGTACTTTTGCTATCTGCCTTCTTTTCACTGATTTTAAAATTCGTCATTTTTCTATCCGTATCCGAATCAGGGGGTGTTTCTTCCCTTATGGATTCATCTGTTTGAGGTGGTGTCATATTCTCTTCTTCACTAGATTCAACAACTTTACTTGAACGACTTTCTTTACTTTTTCTTCCCCGTTTTCCAACACTGGAATGTTCCTTCTCTGTATAATTCGAATAAACATTCGATTTATTTGCAGAAGCCTTCTTTGCACCTTCGAAATTTCCTTCCTTATCCGCTTTAACTTTGTTATCTATAAGCTCATCTCGGTCTCGTTTCAAAGAAGATTCGCTAGTTGCAGCCCTACTGCTTAAAGGACTGGGCTGGAAAGGGGTGTAATCCTTATGGCCAAAACTAGGGGGACTTGATGATGATGAGACGGGGGAGCACATACGAGGCTTGGGAATTAAGACTGTTGGCTTCTTTGACCCCGGGGAAGGTGGATTTTTTCCCGCCAAAGTACTATCTAAACTGTTGCAGGTTTGCAGTTTTGGCGAAAGGTCAAAATTTTCCTTAGCTCTTGGGGTTTTAGCAATAAGCTCTGTTTTTTGCTTACTTTTTTTCATATGGGGTTCATAGTCATCGTCTTCTTTGGAGAAAACAACAGGATGTAAACGCTCTTCGCCGGCTTCCCTATAGCTTTTAGGGACCATTAAGAAGTCATCCCCGTATTTAGTACTTAATTTCCTTATCCTTTTCCCCTCAACGGTATTCATCACAGGAGGAGAACTCATTTCCTCGCTCTTCACGGGTTTAGATTCTTGTGCTTTCTTTGTATATTTTTCTTTATTCCGTGACAACTTTTCATCTTTATGTTTTAGGTCATTTCTTGATGAACGTTGAGAGACGTTCTCCACTTTTATTAAAGAATTTCCGTAGTTCTTTGTATTACTAGCGCCCTCATCTTTAATGCTTGGTTTCGAGTTAGAGCTGAGAGATGACTTTTGTTTTTTAGAACTCAGAGAGCCGCCATTTTCTTCTTTTATAAGTGTGTTCCGGACACTAATATCTGGAGTATTTTTTCTGGATTTTGGTGAAGGGCTTTCGTCCTTTATAGGCTGACTTTTTGTCATTTTCTTGCCGCTCAACACATTGCTACCTTGTTTTTCAAGACCATTCTCTGGTTTTATTGCTTCAGTTTTTGAGTTTTCCAAGATTTTAGCAACACATCCTTTATCATCAGTTTCCACATCTGAGCAAGCAGAGAGTTTTCGCTTTTTCACTCTACGAGATTCAACTTTATCTTCTTCTTCCTCGGTTTTAAAACTATTCTGTTGGGGAGTTACTGCAGCACTCCTTCTATGACTTAATGGAACAGCACTAATGAGCTCGCTGTCATTAACATCATACTTTGTAGGTTGACTTTTAGGTGTGTCCCTAATACTTTTTCTATGGTCTTTTCTTGTAGGGGCGTTCTCAATTTCTTCTGATTTGATCTTCTTTTTGTTATTACAATTGCTGACACTGGCACCATCCTCCTTTTTATTAATTTTAAAATCACTTGAACCAGACAAATTGCCCCTTTCTACATATGAAGAGGATCGGCTATTGGGTGTATTCTTACTACTTCGTGTATCATCTTGTTTTTTAGGTGTATATTCTTCTTTTTCTGACTTGATCTTATTGGTATTTCTAACATTGCTTGTGTCATCTTTTTCATTTGTACGCGAATGGGAGACATTCCCCTTTTCTACAAATACAAACTCAGCCTTTTCTTGTTCATGCATCTTCCTGTCGATACTTTTACATGAGGTTTTTCTTAGAACTGGTGAGGGAGGACCAGCAATTTCATTGTCTACGTATTTACTATTGATTTTCCTATTTCGTTTGCCACTGATCTCCTTTTCCGTGTTTGTAACTTCTGTCTTGGTGTGTTTCATCAAATCAGAAGGATGTATGGCTTTTTGGACACCATTCACAGTCAAATCATAAGTCTTATTTCCTATCTGTATCACCATGTAGGATTTCTTTCCCCATGTACGATATTCGTCAAACTGATACAGATCTAAAGCAGGAATTACACTATCAGTATGTTTTTTATTTTCTTCTAATGATGACAAGATTTCGTCATCAGACTTGTTGATAAACAAGTCAAGGATTGTTTTTCTGCCAGGAGGTGGCCTCATTGCATTTTGAAGGAGTTGAGCATTACTCGGTATTTCCTCTTTCTTAGGTGTTACTCCTGGTTTCACAGATGTCTCTTCAGTACCATTTACTGCCTGCATTGTAAGATTTGTATTTCCATTCGATTTTTCAATCACATCAGAACGCCCCGTCGCATGTACCACTACTGTGCCCTCCTTTAAATCTTTATCAGTCAATGATTTTTCGGTCAATGGAGCACCGGCCACCATTTCAACATCTTCTCTTAATTTCTGAGGTTTGCTTAATACAGCCTGATCTTGTTTTGTTCTATCGTCCACATCACATTCCATAGTTTCAAGTATTTGAAGTGCCATTTCTATTTGATTTTCTAAAACTGAATTCTCTTTTACATTTTCTTCAGAATCACGACTATCAGCGAAGAATGCTTCTCTGTTTAGGACACCTAAACTCAAGGAAGCATCATTATTTTCACTTTTCTTTACAGCTTCTTTCTCCATGTCAGTTTTGATACCGTTTTCTTTGCTCAATTCTTTCATTTTCCTTCTTTCTCGCATAACTTTACGCATTTCTTCAAAACTACTAGCAGTTTTTCGCTTCAGTTTTTGCCCCTCATTAGATCCGCCTTTGTCAAGATTATCCTTTTTATCATTTAAAATTTTGTCACTTCGATTTTTATGCATTACAGTAGATTTCACAGTCTCATCGGGCACTTCTTTCTTTTTGTCTTTCTCAGGCTGTGCTCTTTCTTTTCGGTCTTTTTCATCTTTATGACGTCGACTTGACGATTTGCTAATGTGAGACTTCTTATCATGGGTTTTATCCTTCATTTTTTTATGTTCATCCGGAAGCGTTTTATTTTTAGCGTCTTTTGCGTTATTAGTTTTATTTTTTACAAGATCAACTCGCTTTCCTTTAATGTCGGTCTTTTTTATTTCTTGGTTTCGTACCATATCCGATGCTTCTACTTTTAAAAGCTCATTTTGGGCAATAGCATTATTTGACAAATCACCATTTTCTAAGCTGGTTTCAACACCAGACTTATC
Organism: Artemia franciscana; assembly: GCF_032884065.1. NCBI lineage: Eukaryota > Metazoa > Arthropoda > Branchiopoda > Anostraca > Artemiidae > Artemia > Artemia franciscana. The sequence continues at coordinate 45,811,857 of NC_088867.1, forward strand.
CTCAACATCTTGCGCAAGAGGAGATAATGACTCGAAATTCTTAGAAACCACAGTCAATTCTGGTTTTTTTCTTGGAAATTCTTCTGCCTCGACAGTAGATATTGAAGATCCCGAATCCTTAATAGCAGAAGTTACACCTGTTCTTTTATTTGGGACCATGTCCGTCTTAAGAGACGATACTGTAAGTTCAGAATCTTTCAAAACTGAAGCAATCTCTGATTTTTCCCTTGGGACTATATCTGTCTCAGATTGAGAATCTTTCAAAAGTGATGCAGCCTCTAGTTTTTCATTACAGACTTTATTTGTCTCAAGAACCGATATGGCAGAATCAGAATCTTTAGAAATTGAAGCCACTTCTGGGTTTTCAGTTAGGCCTATATCCGTCTCAAGAGTAGACGTTACCGCTTCAGTCTCTTTCGAAAAGGAAGCTACTTCTGATATGTCAGATACATGTAGCGTTTCAGCAGTTTCTTCAACTTTCAAGACTTCGCCTTCAACTATTTTCTCATTCCCAGCATCCATCTGGCGACCCTTAGTATCACCACCGCGATAATAATCTTTGCTTCTGCTTCCATAATAAGAGCTTCTTTGATAATTTCCTCGGCCATCATCTTTTCTATCATAGGAGCTTCGTCGAGAATATTCATTTCGATCACGATCATGTCCTCGGTCCCTGTCTCGGTCTCTGGACCGTCGCCTTCGATCTTCCTGAGATGAGCTTTCAGTTTCAGAGGTTGAACTGGTAGATGTGCTTCTGCCTCTTTCTTTCTTTTTCTTTTTATAGTTATCCGAAGAGCTACTAGATATTTCACCACTATCAGAATCTGCTATTTTTTCTTTTCTATCTTTTTTGTCATGTTTCCTTTTATCTTTATCACTTTCTATCTCTCCTTCGTCACTAGGACTTTTTACTAAGGCTTGTTCAGGGCTGTCACTGATATCACTTAGCATTGAATCTAGCCCTCCTTTTTCATGAGGTTTTGACGGAGGAAGAGGCGATGGCGAAGAACCGGCTAGACTGATGGATGATACAGAATCCGGAGATATAGTGCCCGTCTCTTTTATACCCATACGTTTCACAGATGCAGATACATTCATAACTCTAACTTCAATATCTGAGTCTTCAGTAGGTGATGAAACTTTAGATATTTCACTTGCTGGCGAAGTTCCATCTTTAACGATATCAATATCAGTCAAAGGAGAGGAGTCAACCGACTCAGTGGGTGGAAGAGCAGGCGGTTCAGGTAAAGCAGGCGTATTTTCTGGTAAAGGTGGTGTTGGTGGGGGAGGTTCTTGCGGCGGTTCCGGTGGAACTGCAATATCTTCAATTTTTGGCGGAGGGGGTGCAACTACGTCATTGTCAGACGGTGGCGGAGGAGGTGGCACCTCATCGGGAGGCCCTGGTAAAAAGCCAGGAGGTGGTGGTGGTGTAATTGACTCGTCAAGCAGCGGTGTGCGGACGCCGGGTGGTAGTGAAATATCGGAACTTATTTGAGAGAGTGCACTTCCAGGAGGGGCTTGCACTGCAGGAGATGACCCACATATGCCTCTCTCTTCCAACTGTGATGTTCGCGTTTCTTCCTGAAAATAAACAACAAAATATAAGAATGTTAGCATTTTGTACTGAATTTGAAGGAGAAAAAACCACAACTAAATAAGTTCCTTTATTCCTATGTTCCTAGGAAATCCAAATTTTCAGTGTTTAGGTACAAAGAAAAAACTAACTCAACATTTCATAAATAATCAAAGGATGAACAGAAACAGAGCAATGGGATTAGTATTTAACGGACTGAATATCTCCATCGAAGAGCTTTTCCCAAAAGAGACTCCATCGATAGTCATCAGGATCGAGTCTTCTATAGATTGTATGGCAATACAAAGTGCTCCACCTCGTTATATAGTATATATAATTGACAGTGTCGGTAAGGTAAGAGAAAATTCGTTTATAGGAACTCGTGTGTGTGTGTGTGTAATGCTGCAAAGGTATGTAACTACATTTCAAGCACAGCTCTCTCAGCTAACAGAGAGGAAGGTTAAAGATAAGAACGGATTGTCAATTCGTAATAAAACAGGTGTTGAAGAGAGATGGGCAGAACATTTGATAAACCAGGACTAAGTTGTAGGAAAATATATGAAAAGAAAAAAAATCGACAAATTGGAAGTGAGGGAATACTTATTTTACTACAACAGGTTCGAGATAGTACTAAAAGGATTAAAAACCTTAAGGCACCAGGAACTGACAGGTGTGGCAAAGCAGTTTTAAAAAAATATTGGCAGCAAAAATTAAGATCTGGGTGCAAACAAAAAGTAGGTTGCCACTGAAGAGGATAGAAGAGGCCATAAGAAATAATTTAAAGAAAATTGACACTACATGTCAGGGGGTAAAGAGGGAAGTTTTGAGGAGATTTGGGTGGAGGAGGAGCCGGCAGAGTTTAATAACCTCAGTCAACTTTGTGCTCCAGTGAGTTTTTGGTAGTAGTAGCAGTAGATACATAGCTAATTTCATCCAATGGAAGGCAGGGATTTTTTTTTCTTTGTAAATGAGCCTTTCTGAAGTTACAATTTTGGTGAATTATCCTGTTTTATCTTATAGCAGGGGTTCGAGTTGCAACTTTCACCTATCATTTTTGATAGGCGAACTCAGATTTTTTGCCGAGATTGCATAAATATTTTGATTCGATCCTCACAAAAGAGTAGACCATCATTTTTTTTAATGTCTATTCGTATGGAACGTTTTGCTACTAATGTATACATGATTTATGTACTAACAATTTTACTATGCATACTTGAAATTAACTACGAACACTTTCATTTATTTTAACCTAAGAAGATGCATATAATTTCCCTGCGTGGAGTTGTTAAGGGTAATATCCTGGATAAATTTTCACCAGGATTGAATTATCTAGACGATATTTCCATGGGGAGGATATTTATCCGTGGAGGTGGGGCCAAATTTCCTGATATTATTTAAAAAACGATCAGAAATTAAATTGAAAAAAAAGTGTGTATTTAAAAACCAGTCGTCAAATACACAAAAAAGAAAAAGAAAAAAAAAGAAAGAAAAGACAAAATATATAAATAAGCATAAATTGAACAAACCAAACAGTAGCATTTGACACTTTGAAATTATAACTTCCGTACCTCTAAAACATTAAAACGTACTTCTAAGCCTTCAAACTCAATAATTAGTTCACTAGAAGAGGTCTCCGAGATATCTGGGATTCCTGGTGCATTCCCCCCCCCCCCAAAAAAAAAAAAAAAACACTCAAATTCTCCGAACTTTGGCTATTACTCATAAAATGTTCCAGGTTATCCCCAATATGAGTATATGTTATGTTATTTGTTATGAATATATATTATGAGTATATGCTATGTGTATTAGGTCAGCTAAGATGTGTTTGTATTATGAGCAATTTTTTTTTTTCGTAGTTTTGCTGAGTGAAAATATTATTGTTGTACTTCTTTTTTTCGTTTTTTTTTATTTCTTTTTTTTTAGTCCTCTAGTTTTCATTTCAGTATTTAGAGGGTAAAATATATATATATATATATATATATATATATATATATATATATATATATATATATATATATATATATATATATATATATATATATATATATATATATATATATATATATATATATATATATATATATATATATATATATATATATATATATATATATATATATATATATATATATATATATATATATATATATATATATATATATATATATATATATATATATATATATATATATATATATATATATATATATATATATATATATATATATATATATATATATATATATATATATATATATATATATATATATATATATATATATATATATATATATATATATATATATATATATATATATATATATATATATATATATTTATATATATATATATATATATATATATATATATATATATATATATATATATATATATATATATATATATATATATATATATATATATATATATATATAAACAACATAAAAAGAACAAGTTTTTTCAACTGAAAGTAAGAAGCAACATTAAAACTAAAAACGAACAGAAATTGTTATGCATATGAAGGGGCTTGTGTTTTCGGAGTCGTTATTAAAGAACTGGGACAAGCCCCTTCATATGCATAACAATTTCGGAGTTTTAACCTTGTGTTTTCGGAGTCGTTATTAAAGAACTAGGACAAGGGTCGTTTAATTAGAACAATAAGAAATTTTTAATAGTGCTAAAGAACTTTAGTGTAAAGAGTGAGGTGTTGAGGGGGAGGCAATCCCCTTTTTATCCGCAATAATTTCTGTTCGTTTTTTGTCTTAATGTTGCTCCATACTTTCAGTTGAAAAAACTTGTTTTTTTTACTTAATCCTTTGAATATGCAGTCGTGTTTGGAAATCAACAGAATAGTAAAGTTTTGACTTTTACGAACAAACAATGTTGTCAAATTTGACTTATTAATTTTGTTTGTTTACTTTCAAGGTTCAACATGGCAACACTGACAAAAAATACACTACTATACTAATAATTTCATAATTTCGAAACGAATAAAAGAATTACTGTCAAATTTCTCTTATTACTTTTGTCTATTTACTTTCACGGTTCAACATGGCAACACTGACTAAAATGTGATGCTACGCAAATAATTTCATAACTTTGAAACAACTAAAAGAATTGTAGCTTTCAGGTAATAAACATATCTAAGACGTATCCAGCGGAGAAGAAATGACTTTATTCAGAAGTCCATGGTAGTTCAAGCTCGATGGGTTAAAATAGGGAGAATCGCACTTATCTATCACTATTTTTCGTATATTTCATATATAGTATATTTAGAAGATAATGGGGTTTATTTTTACCATCTACTGGGAAAGTATCCTCCCCCCCCCCCCCAAAAAAAAGAATCAAATAAAACTGAAACGTATAAGTCTAATACATTCTAAACTTTTAAAAATGCTATCTTCTGGAGAAAAACCCTACTCTGATTTTCTACCCAAAATTTCTTTGCATGTTTTTCCTGTCCCCGTGAATATCAGCACGGATCCGCCTTCTGCCAGTGAGACACGAGAAACAGCGAAGAAACTAAAAAGAGCGACGACAGCGACGATTATTACCGTCTGAGAAAACAGCGACGACTATTACCGCCGTGTATGATGATGGCAAATGTTGTACCTAGGCACCAGAGGGCCAAACTCGTTTCTTCCAGATTTTGTCAGAAGAACTACAGGGGTGTGATCTATCACCATTACTTGTTGTGATTATGATTGATTCCTGCGGAACACACAGACAGGAAGCGGAGATACATAGTCTCTCCCTGTGTGACCATCATTGTGGACTACCATACAACTGGTCGAAGAAAATATTTACATTTTACTTCCCTTTTCCCTTATCCCTTTTTCTCTTATGTTAGGCTATTGAGTGTTGAGAATATATCTCAATTCATTTTCATGCGACATTAGCTAAGTTCTGCAAAACTGTTAGTATTCAATATCCAAAATGTGATTACTTATTATTGAGTGACAACTCTAGTTTTCAGGAAGTTGCCCTATGAACAAGGCGCAAACAAATTCAAAACCTAAGGGCATACGATCTTCCCCTGGGATTATTTTTCGACAAAAAGGTCATTTTTGACCTTTGCATATAGGGTACATCCCAACATAGACACGTAAATTTAAGGGGCAGCATCGTGGAAACGTATAGAATATCAGAAAAAACTCGAACTAGATTTCGGCGAGTAATACTAAGCCGAAAATATGAACAAACAGAGAGAAAAAACTAAGATTTCAATATTAACTTGCAAGAATTGTTTCCTCAGCATAATTTAAATTTTTCTGCTGTAATATAAATTTACTCCTATAATTTATCATTATTATTTATTAATTTTTTTCTACATTTCTACATCAAATACTTTTTAGCACCTTCCCTTTATAACTTAAGAGCCTTTAGGGCAGATGACATTCCCTTGCGAAAATTTTTCAACGAGAAAGACAATTCTTAAACTTTTATACGGAGGATGAATCCCCCTCCCCCTGTTGACAAGTATAGTTAATTTTATAGAAAGTAACAGACAATACAGTACTTTGACACCGTATTCATAAAGTTTAGCCTAGTTGATCGGTTTTCTTCCGAGCAACTCAACAATAGGCATAACTTAAAAGAAATATGTTCTTTAAAGATGCTTTATCCAAGGCATAATTTGTATGATCATGTTGCGTTTTCAGTGTTTGTCCTTTTAATTTCATCTTCCGATAATGAATCTTATCGGTTTTTAATTTAAAAATGGGAGACCATCAGCAAAGATTTACTTTATCTACAGTATGAAATACATAATAAAGCATGATAAAATACCGAGTCCCCCAAGACTTTCTTTTAAGTCTTGGGTGAAACAAAACCGTCCATGATTTTTTAAGCAATTATTTTTTTTATGTATGATCTATTACAATTACAAACTACTAAATTATTGAGATCAAATCATCTCCCCTCCCCACATTGACAAGGTTAACGAAAATTTTGGGTTAGGGAAGAGCAAATTTTCTCCAGATCCTTGAAGGGTATATGCTACGGGTTTTCCTCTTTCATGCCATTCACCCGACATGTTTTGGTACTAATTAAGAACGGTAGAGAAACTTGTATTGGCCAAGACTGTGTAACAGATTCTAGATTCTTTTCGTAAAACCAATGAGGCGAAACCTATACTCTACGGATCTCAATAAAGTCCTTGGTCCTCTTATTAAGATTGCCTATGGTTTTTTAAGCTGATTTCATTAAGGTTTTTTATGCTGAATTCATTACTTTTGTTTATTAATAACATTCGTATCTAAATTCAATTTTACCTCAACTTGAGAATTCTGTACTTTTTGTGAATATAAATTTAAAGAAAAACACACCTGAACTATTTCAGCAGATCCTTTATTCATTTCGTTCATGTCAGGACTGCATGATATATCCATAGATGAAGCATCGCTTTCGCTGCGGCTTCGCCGTCGAACCCCTTCCATATGAAGTCGACGCAAATTGGGTGATGAGTTTACATTTTCTGGAGATATTCGCATTGGTGACGAGTCACTGCGAGGGCTAGGAAGGCCTGCGCCAATCGGTGAATAAGCTGGAGGTGTGGGACTAGAAGAGGAACTGTCACTTTCTAGTGCCATTTCATCACTGCCCACATCAAATTTTCCTGAAAATTTTCAGATTAAAATATAAAGTTGTGAAGCAGAGTCGTCAGGAACAATCTAAATTAACTTTAAGACAGAATTGGCAAACCATGGCGAATAAGAAACATGCAAATATGTATCCAAGACTTTGAGATAAAAATGAACGAAGAAAGGCCAATAATAATGAAGGAAAGGCAAGTAGGTCGGACCAATTTTGACAGTCAATCTATCAGCCTCATAAAATAAAAATAACAAGGAAAACGAAAAAAAAGGAAGAAAAAAGGAAAATACCCACAAAAAAAACCAAAAAAACGAAAATTAAAAACCCAAGATAACAGACATGTCCTTGGCCATTATATTAAGTCACCCAAAATTATCAGATTCCAAAATTTAACCAAAATAAAATAAAATATTTGGCTGATTCATTGCATTTTCAATTTTAAGATTAAAAACTAGTAAATTTAGTATGATCGAATTAAGCTTATTTGAATTTCGTGGAGAATTTATAATCAATTCATAATTTAAAAAAAATCTTCTAAAAATTGCCACCACCACCCCCCCCCCCCCCCTATGACCCATGATCACGTCCAATAGAACAAAAACCTCTGTCATACTCTATAGCACAAGGAAGAGCACCAGTGCTGGTTCTGGCCTCCCTTAGACCCGGGGAAAAATTTTATTAGCACAACCTCCCTTCTCTCACAAACTTTTCATTTATCAATAATATTACCTTCAATTTATAAATTAATCAATAATTTATTTCTTAATTTCTTTTATTTATTATTTAATTGTTTGATTATTATTAATTATTTTCATAATTACTATTTGATTTTTTTATTTTTTTTATTAATTAATTTCTTAAATACTTTCATTATTAACTGCACCCTCTACTAATTACAAAGCGACTAATGCCTTTTTGATTATTTGTTTGAAACTTTGCGCCCATACCGTTTCTGTGCCCAGGGGAAGTACCTCCTCTGTCCCTCCCTTCCCTGAAACCGCCTCAGTAAGAGCACTCAGGTTATGTCGTGATCAAAGTAAAAGCAGGCAAGTTCATGAGATCGACACATGAAGTGTTTGGGAGGACTGGAATAAGCAGTGCTAGACGTAAGATTTTAACGCCCAGGTCGGTAGACATAGAGATAGATGGTATCCTAGCCTAGGTAAATTTAGTGTAGGAAAGGAAAACAGAAATGGCTACAGACTGCTGCAATTTTATCAGTATAACAATCTAGTTATAGCCAATACAGTGTTTGGTCATAAAATAGCCCATCAGTTAACGTGGTATTCACGTGATGGCAAGACAGCAAATCTTATTAATTATGTCATTGTAAATCGAAAACTAGCTGGATCAATACAAGACGGTGTATAGGAGTGATGTTAGTAAAAGTAAAGATCACCATCTAGTAGTGTCTAGGGTTAATCTGAAGCTGAAACTTCGGAAGGGTAACTACATCCCGGGAAATTATGAGTGCTGTTATTGATGTTACAAGAAAGATCACCATCTAGTAGTGTCTAGGGTTAATTTAGAGATGAAATTTTGAAAGGGTAACTACCTCCCGGGAAGTTAAGAAGTTGGTAGACTCCAGGATGAGAATTTGACAGAAACTTTCCAGGAATAGTTGAATACTAAACTGGAGAGTTAAAAATTTGACAATGTAGATGGATGGAATAATTTTAGTAAGACAATTTGTGAAGTTGCTGATGGTAACTTAAGGAAGAAAATGAGGAACGCAGCTAGAAATATTAGTGAAAAAGCTGTAAGTTTAATAGAGAGGAGAAGGGGCTTGAACAGGAGCTATCTGAGTGATAGATCATATGAAAACAAGAGGAATGTGAAGAAAGAGGAGAAAGCATTAAAATGTGAAGTAAGAAGGTGTGAAGTGGAGGCCATGGATAAAACTGCCGAGGATATGGAAGATACAGCTAGACGGCATAACAGAAAAATATTGTACTGACTTGAGAGGAAGTAATCAATCCGGACTTGTCCCAGTTATAGATAGGAAAGGAGCCACAATTAGTGATAAGGAAAGAGTTAAATAGAGATGGGCAGAACATTTTCAGAATGTGCTAAACCGAGATAGAGTAGCAAGAAAACATATAGAGGAAAATGAAAAAGTTTGTGATACCTTGGATGTGAAGGAAGATTTGTTTTGTTAGTAAGAATGAGCGACAGTTCTAAAATGATTAAAAAATAATAAGGCCCCAGGTGCTGATACTGTAGTAAAGGATTTTCTTAAATATGGTGGCTTTGAGGTTAGAAATGAGTTACTGAAGATTATGTTTATTATTTTTTTAAAGGGGAACTACCTAGAGATTTTAGGAAGTTGTACAGGAATACGGTTCTATCCCGCTTTCTAGGGCTATAATAAGAGAAAAGTTGGGATGGCTAGGGCACGTTCTGCGGATGAAGAATGACAGATTGCCGAAAATTGTGCTTTTTGGCTAACTGTCAAGGGCTAATCGGAAAGCAAGTAGTCCGCGGTAGGGGTGGGAGGATGTTATAAAGAAAGGTTTAATGGAAATGGAAACCTCTTGGGAGGGTGTAAAGAGGAGGCTTTAAATAGATTGGGATGGGGGAGGAGCGTGCGTAGCTGTGTTGGCTTCAGCCGGCATGGTGCTGCGACGAGTGGTTTGTAGTAGTAGTATGTTCCAGAATATAGGAAGAATGTGTGGAGTAGAATATCCTATAAAATTTATTTCTGCATTGTTATTTAAATTAGTTACTTTTTCGTGTTTTGGGGGCTGAGTTATCAAAGCAGGGTAATATAAAGGTTAAAGAAAATAATTTGAAAATATAAACTCAGGGGCCACTTTGGAAGAGTTGTCATATGAACTTCTAACTTTGACTTTAATGAATATAAATACACAAATAAAACACAACTCCAGGGACTGATCAATAATACCTAGGGCCTAATTGTAGTCCCTGGAGAACGAGCATTCCACATTAATATATCACTGATTATTTACAAAACAACGAAGTGTTAAACTTTGGAACAGAAAGAATACTGAAAAAAGGCACTGTGCACTAGAAAAAAAAAGTATAAAAAAAGAATCCTCCAAAACATTATTCATTTGTACTAGTAGAAAGAACATGCTTTTTATAATTGCATCGAAATGACGGAACTGAAACATAATCTTTTATTTCCAGTGGAATGCTGTTCCATAATTTCACTCCAGCGTATTTTATAGAAAAAGCTGCTCTTTGTGTGTGACAAATATCTGAGATGAGAGAAAAATGTGTAGATGACGACATAGGATAAGTATGACAATGCGATGATAAATGAAAAAGGACAAGTTGTGTTAGTCCTGGGGGTGCTAAACTATTCAAGTATTTATGCATAAATATAGCACTTTGGAGCTGATAAATTTGTCTTACTGATAGTAACTGAAATTCGAGAAAAACTTTTTTAGTGTTAAGTTTATTAAAATAAACTGACTTTACAGCTCTATTTTGTAAGGTTTGAATTGTGTTTAAATTATAAAAGAAAGAATATATAACAGTTCAAAATAGGGATGAAACAATTTAATTGACAGTGAATCAAATATAAAATTTTAACCGAATATTTGGACACATATACAGTGTCTATCACCAGCAGTAAAATAGAGTTTTACTGCTGATGATAGACACTGTATATGTGTCCGAAATATTCAGTTAAAATTTTATATTTGTTTCACTCTCGATTAAAATGTTTCATCCCTATTTTGAACTGTTATATTTTCGTCATGGAAAGGCAGTGTGGTCTTCGAATTTATTAACAGAAAGAATTGGCCCAAACATAACAACTACACTGAATATAAGGATAAATAATAGTAGAATAAAGGGTTCGCAAAAGTTTTTTTTTTGGGGGGGGGCAACAGATTTTACCGGCTGGCTGGTCAAAGATCTGTGATCCTTCTTCTGTGAAAAACCAATATTACAAATTATTGTACATACGAGCTTGAAACTTCTACAGTAGGATTCATTAATATGCTGGATCTAATGGTGTGATTTTTATTTGGATCGCTTGCCTTTTTGGGGGTGTATTCTCCCTCTTTTAAAATCGGACAAATTTTTTCAGGCTCGAGGCGTTTGATGTGTAACGTTAAACTTAGTGAACTACATATATTTGGAGCCCACATAAAAAAAAAAAAAAATATGTAGCAATTGTTATCAAATTACTTTTTTTCGAATGTGGCTATTATTGGCCCGAGTTGCTCCTTATTTACAGTTCGTTATCACGAGCTGCTTGACGTTACGCCATATATACTACATGCGTTTTGGAATATAGGCAGAATTTCGACAACCCCTTCTTTTCTTTATTTATTTTTTTTGTCTTAACTTCCCTTTGACTGCTCCATCTTAAATGTGGGGCGAATTTCCATGGGGGAGTCGTCGCGGGGGGGGGGGGACGAAATTTTTAGCCGAGGAGGGATTTTTTCGCGGGGAGAGTACACCGGACCCTGGAATAAGGATATCTAAAAATGATGCAGAAAAAAGAGACTTTCATTCAGTCAAATGAGTGCCTACAGCTATCCTTAGACAATTCATTTTTAAAGGATTTGACAAATCTTCCTCAACCTTTCGGAGCACCATTTCAGAGACATATTCGTACATTTTTAAGACTGAAGCTTCTAGATATCCTAATTTTAGTTTGCACACTAATCTTCCTATCCTTCCAAACTTTTTTCAACAGAGAAAAATAGACCCTGCATCTGGGCTATTTACTTTTTACGTCTTCACTCCATCCTTTATCTTTACTAATAATAGTCCTCAGGAAATTGAAACTGTCCACTTAATTCACTTTCTCGGTACCTAAAATCATCTCTTCCCCCTTGTTCATTCCGAGTCTAAGAAACTCAATCCCCATAATTTTAATTTTCACACCTATTCTTAAACCCTGAACTCTCAAAATCTTTATAAATGGGCATTTAAGAAGAAACAGAAATAATATTTTAATGTTTTTTGGCAAAACTGTGTTACGATAATTTTAGCAAAAATCTTTTTCAGAATAAGAGTATTTTCTTTAAAAAAGAAAGGCGGGGTGCAAAACACAATAAAGTGAATTTTTAAGCTACTATTTTTAAATTTTTTGGGAGGGATTCCCTGGTCTTCTCCCTCCCATCTCGACGTCTATGCCAGTCTCGCCTTATGTGAAAAATACAAATTTTTACACTTCCATTTTCTTTGCAAAGAAAGTAGCTTGTATTATGTATGGGTAGCAAATATTAATCGGAACTATATACTAAAGATGCATAATAATTGTGTCCCTAGAACAGTTTCCTTAAATAGCCAATAAATAGGGTAGAAGTTCTCAGCCTTTCAATTCTATCCCACCGAGACGCTGTAAGAGATAGCTGAATAAACTACTACTACTACTACTAATAACTCACTGCAGCACCAAGCCGCCTGAGGCCAGCACAGCTACGCACGCTCCTCCTCCAACCTAATCTATTTAAAGCTTCCCTCTTTACACCCTCCCAGGAAGGCCCATTTCCTTTAAATCTTTATTTATGACATCCTCCCAACCCAGACAAGGACGACCTGCTTTCCTTGTAGCCCCAGACGGTTGGCCAAAAAGGACAATCTTCGGTAATCTATCATCCTTCATCCGTAGAACGTGGCCTAGCCATCAAAACCTTTCTTTCATTATAGCCCCAGAAAGCGGGATTGAACCACACTTTTCGTACAACCTACTGTTTGAAATACGGTCAGTCAGTTATAAATCTTTATTCAGTAGCTGAATAAAGATTTATAACATAATAAAATGGAGAAGAGACGTTTACTAGTTTTTAGCCTTGAAGCCCTTGCCCTCTCTCCACTGAGATTTCTACGACAAAAATTATAAAATGAAGTCTAAATTTTGTTTTCATGAGACCATTCCAGTATGCAACGAATACAGCCAGTTGGTAATTATAGATGACTTATTTTTTAAAGCTCAAACAACTAATGAGTACTTTCATTCGCAAAGCCATATTATAAAACAGTGTACTATATTATAATGACATTGTAAATATAGCAATATAATATATATAATATAGTAATACATTATTATCATATACTATAATAATACTGATACTGTATTTTTTAAGCAGCTATAATGAAGGCCAAGACTGGGATTTGGATTCGTCTGATAGTTTTGTTTTGCAAAAAGGACTAGAGGAAACTAGCGTCATAAACTTTAACTTGGAAGATGAAATCACTAGGGACAAAGACACGCAGATGATCTCGGATTACTTGAAAAAAGGGTAGAGCGATGTACTCATGTCACTGATAGTCTCAATAATCGAAATGCAGAATGAGATCTAAAGAAGAACTAAGAGAAGCAAAATATTTCACAAGTTAGGTGATGAAATGGTTGAAAAAATTGACACTTTTCTTTAGTTTTGGTAGCATTATAACTAAGGGCAGAAGCTGCAGGAAATATGCTGAAAATAGAATAGCAAAAGCACAAGACACTTTGCCGAGAAAAAGCACAACTTATGAGAGAACAGAAGGACTCAAGCATGTTCAAGACTTAGAAGATTTGAGGCAATAAGGTCAGAAGCAAATGGCACAACGGTAAATGGCGTGGAACCATGGACACTAAAGAATGAAGAGCAAATTCACATATGTAAAAGTAAAATCAAGAAACTTTAAATGAAGTCAAATTTTTCAAAAAAATTGTTAAGGGAAGTCTATGGAAATAAACTTTGGGGATGAACTGCCACTCAAGATACTTTGTGAACAAAAGGATTTGACCCTGCTCAATATGATCATCATGAAAAAGCAGCTTAGGAAGCTTGGGCATCTCCTCCAGATTGATATAGACTGTGTGCTTAGAATTGTTCTAATAAGCAGCCTACAGTATGAAAAATATAATGATTGAGGACCAAGAATTACGATGGTATTCGACCGCAATATATGACACACCTTAAAAAAAGTGACTAAATTACATACTTTAAATAGGTATGGATGAAGAAATACTGTTAAACTACGTGCTGACACCAGGCAACTTAAAGATGCAACAAATTTTCAGTGGTAGCAGTTGAATCCTAGATAAAGCACTTCCTATGGAATTTTTTTGCCAAACTAGATTTTGTTTTTACCTTGTTTGCTTTCATTAATGTTTGTGACTGGGTAGAGTCCAGGAGGCGCACCAATATGTGGTTGAAGATTCAATGCCATCAGGGCTGGGAGTTTTGGTTTGGCCTTCTTGTTTGGATTTTCAATCCCCAAATAGCCGTAAACAGCGTCTTGTATAACAGGTAGAAATACTCTGTTGGTTTTGGGATCAACAACCTGATCGGTTATTCTATCTAATCCTTTATCCAGAAATCCAGCACTAAAAAAAAAATAAACAAAAAAATAAACAAAATATATGGACAGATGTTTACAAACTAATAAGACGGGCGAACTAAAAGAAGCAGAATTTCGCCAAAGAACCTAGAGAATTATATACGTATTTGGGTCAAACACTATTAGGAGGAGAGGGAAACCTGAAGATTTTCTTAAGGGTTAGAGGTTGAAAGGACCCTCCCTCGAGCCCTTGGATTCCAAATCAACCTTGAAATATTATTTTGTTGAAATATTGTTAAAAGTCAAGGAAGTACTTATAACAAATTTTGTGATTCAACAATCCAAATCAACAATCCAAGAATCCACAAGACCATACACCAAAAGTGGATTGGGTGAGATAAAGAACAAGATAACTGCTGAAAATTGGGTGGAAGTGATTTACCATATGCTAATTACTTTTAAAAAAAAGATGACTCAATAAGCTTAATCAACAATTAATGTGCAAGACCAGCTCAGATGTCAGAATTATAATTTCATCTTCTTCTTCAGCTTAGCCCATCGTTATGACGAGGACAGGATCTAAAGAGGCTCTAATATTCCAGTACACTTCGAGAACCAAAATGAGTAGACCCCTTAAATTTGGCACAAGGCTTCTATGAGAATGAGAAAGTATAGTTCGGAAAGACCTTGACGTGCATACATACCCCCCCCCCCCCCAAGGAGACATCTGCAAATATATCTCTTGCTCATAATTTGGTCCTTTTCCACCAATATAGCTACAACATAACAGCACAAACAATTCAATATGTTAAAAAAAATAGACAAATGGTAATGCATACACAGTAGCAAAAACTCTTCTGAGAGAGTTAAACCTCTCAAAAAGGAGTTAAAACTCATCATAATGTTCACACTCTTTCTTCATCAAAAGAATAAAATTTGCTCTCACATATCATGGAGCACAGGAGTGCTGACCTCGTAGAGGAAGTTTATGTTCGCACTACTGCTTAAATTAAAAATTAAACGCTTATTGCAACTGAATAAAAATTATAAAATAGCCAGTTTTAGAAACAAATTGAGAAAAATCATTTGCTTCTTAATGAGTAGCCTATGTGGCACCATCCTTTAAGCCATTATGCAGGGTCATTCTTTAAATCAGCTTCTTATTAAAATCCTTAGACCATTAAGCCAATAATTTCCTGCTTAATCATTTAAGCCATTAGGTATAAAAATTCTTTAAGCAGCTCCCTATGAGAATCACTGGGGTATTAGGCCACTATGTGCCATTTACTCATTTAAGCCATTATGTAAGGCCATTCTAGAAGTAGCTACCTGTTAAAATTATTGGATCATTAAGCCATTATGCCCCTTTAATCATTTAAGCCATTATACAGAGCCATTCTTTAAGCAGCTTTACATAAAAACTATTGGGCCGTTAAACCATTTAACGATTTAAGCCGTTATGTACGGATATTCTTCACGGAGCCTGTTAAAATCATTGGGACATTAAGCTGTTATGTAGAGATATTAATTAATCATTTCCCCATTTAAATCATTAGACACATATGTCCTAATTATATTCTTGGCTAATCATACTTATAGTTAACAAAATAGTCTTACGCGTTGGCTACTTATAATTTTGTGTATGTAGTTTGCTGCAGGCTTAAATATTTATAAGTTCTAAATTCTTTAGTTCTAAAACAAAACTGGGTAGACATGAGTTACAAAGAACAAAAAAGAGTAGAGAAAAACTTTTAAGCAGGAAATTTTCAGTCATTGAAATGGAAACCAAAAAAAATTGAAGTTTTGGCAAAGACCTCTACCAAGCCATCTTTAGGCCTAAAAATAATAAGACTTATACTAAATATTTTGGCAGGGACTTCTTCCAGACCATCTTCAGGCCTAGTACTGATAAGGCTCATACTAAATATTTTGGCAAGGAGGAGCAACGTGGCTCAATAGTAATCAGAACTCTAGAATCGAAACTCTGATATCAATAGATATATCAACAGAATTGGCTTAGTACGTTGATTCCAAATATATAAGGCTCCTGACGTTTAGTGTTACCTATCAAAAACTAAGACCCTGAAAGAATTTGTCTAATCTTCGAAAAAAGGAGGGGGGAAACACCTCCTAAAAGTCAAGGAATACTATGAAACCCACACCGTGATTCAGCGTATCTAAGAGCCTCATTGTAGAGGTTTCAAGCTCCCATCTGCAAAAATGTAGAATTTTGTATTCTTTTTGCCAGAAGAACAATCACATATGTAGGTCTACTTTTTTTATTTGTTTACTTGTTTTCCCCAGGGGTAATCACATCGAACCAATAGACCTGGAATATCGGGAAAGGGCTCATTGGAATGGAAATTAACAGTTCTAGCGCCCTTTTTAAGTGACCGAAAAGATTGGAGGGCAACTAGTCCCCCTCCCACCGCTCTTTGTTCCTCAAAGTCGTCCAATCAGAACTTAAGATAGCCATTTTGTTCAGAACTGTTGAAAAGCGCAGTATATATGCTTTTGGGGATAACATACCCCCCCCCCCTCCCACAGCCCCTGAGGAAAGGCCATTACATCACGAAAATTTCCGTTTTTATGTATAGTATTTGTTATTCGTAAGTATAGACATTTTTCGGGGGGGGGGGACTTTTTGCAGAGAGATGGTATTTTCCGAGGAGAGAAAAATTTTTGGGGCTGAAAAGGGGAAATTTTACACAAGAGGATTTGACAGAATTCCTATATTCAATTTTTCCTTTGGGGATGTTCCAGGGGAATTATCCAGGGACTATTTTCAGCATGTTTGGGAACGCGGAAAATATTTCTAAAGGACAGGGGATTTCCAAAGTGATCAGGAGAACGATTAGAACTTAAAGTCTTTACAATCGAAAGTATGATAAAGAAAACTTTTCAGACTGAATCATCTGTAAGAAATTTTACGGAGAGGAGGATTTTCAGCAAGGGTGGAACTGTCCGGAGAGAATTTTATGGAGGGTGTATTTTACGTAAGAGGAAATTTACACGGAGTAGTTTCCTATGAGGGGGGTGGTATTTCATGGAGGATGAGTGAGATTTATCAGCATTATTTGAAAAACCATCGCAAATTAAATAAATTTTCCCTTTTTTTCACTGAAAGTAAGGAGTAACATTAACGCTAAAACGAACAAAAATTATTTCGTATATGCAGAGGTTTCCCCCTCCTCAATACCTTGCTCTTTACGCTAAAGCTTGACTATTGTCCCAATTTTTTTAAACGGCTCCTGAAACAAAAAGGCCATTCAATTAGAATAGAAAGCTTTTTAAAAGTGCTAAAAGCTTTAGGAAAAAGAACAAGGTACTAAGGAGGGGTAAAATTCCTTTATATACGGAATAATTTCTGTTCGTTCTTTAGTCTTACAGTTGCTCTTTACTTTCATTTTTTTTAAACATGTTTTTGTAATTTAATTTTGGAAGAAAGAGGGCAACCGAATTCAAAAAAGTTTGGATTCAGTCACCTTTTTCGCTTCAATCACAAAGGTGCTCATTTTTTCATTACTGTAACTGTTCCTACTTTTTTTTTTTTTTTTTTGCTTACTGGCTATCTTTCATTATTATTAGAACTGATGCCAATCTGGCATCTGGCCAAAATATCAGCTTTTTCTTTTTATGCATCTATTTCACTGACTGAAATCTTTCCTTGCTCGCATTTTCCTTTTCTTCTCTGCGATTTTTTGTGTAAATGAAATAATCCTATTTACAACTTTCTTTCCAATTTTAAAAATAAATCAAGCAGCGTCCCCAAAAGTATATTCCATCATTAATAAATTATTTAGTACATAATAAGCAATCTCACCTTATAACGTGTTTCCGAAGTCTTTCACGCAGTTGATTCTTATTCAATTTCTCACTCCAATACTGCTTTTCAAGAAACTTACTTACAGTTGATTCAACTCTCTGCTGCAGGTTCTGGTATGCAGGCTGAAAAAGGGAAAATGTTACTCAATAATTTCTTTGGTTCAGACTTTTATCATCATTTTCGTATCAAGTTTTTACTAAAAATTTTGCCCATGTTTGAAATTTATTTTTGTTTCAATTTTGGTGGTCAAATTTACCATCGTAAAAGTTTGCACCAGCTTGTTTATCCAACATTCTACAAATATTTTAGTTTTACCTCTAACTTCCAATAGAAGTAATTGTCTATAAAAAAAAAAAAAAAAAAAAAAAAAAAAAAAAAAAAAAAAAAAAAAAAAAATCCCCTCACCTATTTGTACCAACAATTCTGTAATTAAGATCTTTACTAGTAGAGGAAGATATGAGTCTGTAAGAACAACTAGTAAGCTTACAAACTTACAATAACCAAGGAAGTCACTTTGGTCGTTATGTCTCAAATGATATTTTATTGATTTATTGAGTAGCTTATGAGACTTAGTAGTTAGAGTCGCTCCTAGGGGAAGGGGGCAACAGGGACAGTTACCCCGGGCGCCATGGCTTGGGGGCACCATGCCTGGGGAATGGCCTACTTTGATTTGGCTTTTTTGATTATATTTGAGCTGTGACGGGGCACTGTAATTAATTATTTCATGGGTACCACCAACCCTAGGAATGGCTGTTAGCAGTTCTGTAGTTTGATGAGGACTTGCTTTTGGTGTTATAAGTACACAGGGCACATGAAAAAGGGAGTATTCAACAGTTTTTTTTGCCAGCATTGCACAAGGAATAGGACAAAGAGGGGGACTTTGGAAGAAGAAAGCCTGGAAATTGACATAAGTAGCAATTGCGCAGAAACTACAATAAATATGAAAATTAACTTAGGAGTGGAATTACCAAATATCAGCCACCCACCAACAAGAAACATTTCTCTAGGGGATATGCCTCCTGCAGGTATGGTCATAGACAAGAGCAGCTCCTGCAATTTCATTAACATTATGGTTTCCAGATGCCTGGAATATGTTTGGAAGCATGTATTTATAGAATACAAAGCATGATACATAGAAAGGTGAAGCTGACTTGTGAGGTCAGATGCAAAAAGATCAACAATATATTTAGAGATAGAGCATATTACCAAGGTTTGGATTTTGATCATTACTTAGCCTACTATTACTTATGGCGGGAGTCAGGCATTTCCGCCTCGCCCCGCTTCCAGGATCCTTGTGTGGAGCAGGTTTCACGATCTGCTGCCGATTGCTCTGCAAAAAGGAGCCACTGGGTCAAACATCTATGTCCAAATTTCTTAAAGCCAACAAAAGGATCCAGGTCAGACTTGATCAGGGTTCACCAGTTCTTCTTTCGCCCTTCTTGATGCCTCTTCCAAGAGTCGTAGGGCTCAACTAGAAGGATTCAAAAGGCCAGGTATTCTGGTGTTCTCTGCAGGATGTGACCAAGCCATTCTAAGTGGCACTTTCAGCGACATCTCTTGATGTCGCTTGAGATATAGCGACATCTCTTCTAATCTTGCCAAGTTGGCGAATATCAGAGTTAGATATACGATCTTGCTTGCGAATTCCAAGTATTTGACGTAAGCATCCAAGTTCGAAGGCAGCTAGTGCTCTCTGGTGTTGAAGCTTCAAGGACCAAGTTTTGCATACATAGAGTAGGATGGTTCGGACCATGGCCGTATAGATTCGACTTTTAGTTGGAATAGAGAATTCTTGGCAGTTCCAAAGGAATTTTGAAGGGATGCAAACGTAAACTGCGCCTTATCAACCATTTGGTTAATAAGAGTCATATCAGTGGTATTAATTTCAGCAGAAATAACACAAAAACCATCAAATAATTATTTTGCTACAAATATATCTAGAGGGGGAAAATGCTCCAGGTGAGATAAATTTCAGACTCTCTCCTTTATTTTGCTGTTGTATTTGTTGTTTATTTTGAACTCAACCTATTACTGAATGCTAAAAACCAGTCATGGACAGGCCAAGTTTTTTTCTTTTGTATGGAAAGACTTTCACATTCTTCAAAGGTCTAAGCACAAAATGAATAATTTTGACACTTACGTCATTTTTACAAATAAGCTTCAGACATGAATTCAAATGAAGAAGCTCTGTTAATTAAATTTAACCTATTTTTAAGGGATTAGACAAAAGACCCAAGACAGTTGGCCAAACTATACCAAGAACTGAAACCTTACTCCTAAAGTCATTAGGAAACTGAAACCTGAATATGAGGAAAAGTTTGCGTCTGATATTAAAGAACGTCCCAAATCTTTCCACAATCATGTCTCTGCCATCACACCATTCATAAGCTTGTATATAATGGTGTGGCCCATTCATCACCAACTAAAAAACTAATCATCCAATCATCACCAACAGAAAAACTAATGTATCAGATTTTGACTTTGCTTCATCTTCCATCAAACAGTTTTATGCATCTGTCCCTGCAGTGCCATTGTATTCTATTATATTGCCATTATATTATAGCCTATTCTATTCTGGTATACATGGTGTTGAAAAATCTGAAGGACCGGGCAGGATACATCCCCAGCTTTTTAGGGAATGTTGAAATGTCTTCCACTCTTCCCTCTGAAACCTAATTCAGCTATCTCAAAAAGGACAACTAGCTTCTCAAGTTACCTTAATCCATTTGAGAGCTTTAAGGTCTTCTGGGCCTGCAGTGCTTTTGAATTGATGACTCCCAGTTGAACCTCCACTGCTTCTTCTCCCACTCCTTGTCAAGTTGATGTTTGAAAGACTGGATGGAAGGAGTGCTGACACCAGAGTCCTTCAATTCATTTCAGTGGTTATTCTTCAATTTATTTCAGTGGTTAATTACTCTTCTTGAAAGATACATTTGACAGATTGTTAATCTGGAGCTTAATTTTGGTAGCTTCTTTGAATGTCCTCTTGTGAGATGATGGCTGTTACTGTAGTTACCCTTAAATAGGGTGGAGTTTTCCTTTTGGAGTTTATAAGTCAGCATCATATCACAACGATTGCGTCTGTAGACCAGGGTAGGTAGCTTGAGCTGCTTGAGATGTTACTCATATGCAGGTAATTTTAGGCTTTTCATGCACTTTGTTGCTCCCCTCTGGACGTTTCCAATGAGCCAAACATCTTGCTGGTAAGAAGGACCATCCAGGCATATGCAAAAATTAAGATGGAGTCTAACAAGACCCTTATTAAGTTTTATAAATATTGTTACCTCTCGGCTACTGATGGTCCTTTATAATTGGCCAAGGATGGAGTTTGCTCAGGAGACAATATGCTAGAGAACCTCAACAACTCAGGCTGTGGAACCTCAACAACTCATCATTGATCACACCAAGGTCCCTTTCTTCTTCTCTTTTCACTAGATGGTCAAGTTGCAAAATACAGCATTAGCTTGTACTGAACTGGAGAAGCCAGTCTTGAGTCCAATTCTGTAGCCTGTCTAGATTGTGTTGGATTTTATATGTGTTAGCAATGCCAAAAAGTTTGGCATCATCAGCAAACAAATGCATATTGTTATCCACATGATTGGAAATATTGTTGATATACATCAGGAAAAGGGCTGGGCCTAATACAGTTCCCTGCAATACCCCACTCATTACTATGACTTCATCAGAGGGCTGGCCACCTATCTCAAATAAATGGACTTTCTGCTTACAGTTAGTGAGGAAATTCATAAGCCAGTCTATCAGGGATGATTTGATACCAGGAGCAGATATTTTCAAGTACAGTCATCTATGGGGGACTTTGTCGAAGGCCTTGGCGAAGATCAGTAGGCCACCTTGATGTCCTTAGTCAATCAGGTTTGTAATTATTGTGTATGATTTCTTGTTTGTGGTTAAATGTTTGAGCAATGAATAATTGACTATACATTCAAGCATCTTAACCAAAACTGAAGTTAGGTTGATAGGCAAATAATTCTTAGTCTTGGTACAGTAACCTTTTTTGAATACTGGAGTTACAATGGCTACTTTCCAGTCTGCTGGGAGCTCTCTAGTGGTAAGATATGTATGGAAGATTCTTGTGATAAGATCAGCTTCTGATTGGAAAATGTCATACATTCCTCCGATCTGCAAAAAAGAATCTAAAGACTGTACTAAAAAAGACTATCCCATCAGCATAACTTTCACAATTGAAGTTTTTGAAAGATTTATGAATGAAGTTTTAATGCAGCACTTTAATGCTTAAACATCTTCACTCCTTCTCAATATGGCTTCAGATCAGGCAGATCCATTAACACTAACCTTCTACAGGTGTATGATTATGTCAGAGTACTACTTGGCAAAGGTTTTCCTGTCAATATGACGCTCCTAGACTTAGCAAAGGCTTTTGATAAACTTTCCCATGAGTTCCTTATCATGAAGTTGAAACCTACAGTTATAGACCCTTCTGTTATATGATGGACATAATATTTCTATGAGATGGATCCCAAGTTGTCAGAATTTTTCAGCTCTGGTTGTGTTTCATACCTCTGATACATACTCCAAAAAAGGGGTCATTTCCAAACGGATCTGAAGTGCAGCCATCTGCATTTATAAAATAGGTAAGTTTGTTGTTTCCATATCTACACTTAAGACTGGAGAAGAGGAATGGTATAGTGCCTTATAAAATTTATTAGTTCTCTCAAGTTTACCCATTGCTCCTTTTGTAGTAGTAATACTCAAAAAGGTTGCCAATGACAAAAAAACGAATTTAAAATAAGAACAATTAGATATTATTTTTCATGCTGATTTTTTTTTTATTCAAAATTTTGAAAATGCGTTAAAAACAAACCTAAACATTAAGTGGCTCTGAAATCATATACAGAAGGGTTTTTTGTGATAAGAATTTATGTCATTCACTAGCTATTGAAGAGTGAACTCCTATAATTGGATTACTTGTTCAAGTTAAAAGGATTAAAATTGATATTATTTTGGACTTTTCTGTTGCGTAATTTGATGCAAGTATAGACTTCTACGTGCGGGCTGTAGCATTTATTGTGGCGGTCACTCAAGCAAAGTTTGATGAAGGAATGAAACGGTTTCAGGCGTCACTGGATAAAATATTAGCGGAACAGAAAAGTTTTTCGGTCTCAATAGTTGCCCTTCAAGACCAAGTTAGGCAAATATCAGCAGAAAATGCTAATATACGAGATGAAGCAAAAAAGCTTCGAAATGATCTAGAGCAAGAAAAATTGCGGAATAACGATTTGGAGAGTAGGCTTTTGGACATCAAAGTGAGAGAAAAGAGATTAAATTTGATCGTTCGTGGTCAGCCTGCTGAAAAGCATAACCAATCAGTGACTAGCAACATAATGTCTCTTCTTTCTGACAAATTGCAAGTTACCAAGGACATTTCTCTTACCAATTGTTATCGCCTTATGAGAAATAGCAGTTCAAACATTACTAGTCGAAAAACTAGTTTTCAACCGGCCCCTGTTTTTATATCGCTAGACACGGATCAGAGCATTCGGTCGATTCTCAGTGAGGTAAACATAAGTTGAAAGGTAGTGGAATTCGCATTTGTAGTAATCTCCTACCAAAGCTACATTTTCTATGGAATGAGCTATTGTCTAAGGGAAAGGACATGCGAGATTCGGTTCATCTTAGGCGTATTAAACAAAAAGGGAGCAAATTATGGCTTGAATGTAAAGTCTCCCTTTTCACAATGGGTTAAAATCGACTAGTTACGGTGACTAATAATGGCATTACATTTGGTGAGATTATTTCTATTACTTTACAATATGTAATGTTTCTCTGTTCATACAATCGCATTTTTTCTTGTGCGATTTTTCGTCTCTCTGTAGCTTATTATGAGGTTATTTTATGTTTTTTTTTTCTTTTTTGTGTTTGTTTCTATTTTTATGAGGTAATTAGAGTGCAATAATTTTTCAGCATCCGTGTTCAATTTACAATGAATATGTTCCATTTCTTTCTCTTGTTTCTATTTTTTTCAAGCAGTTTCTTTTTCTTTCAGTTGTTTTCGAGTTCTCACTGGTTCATTTGTTTTTGCTGCTTTAAGACTCAAACGGTATGCATTTTGTGAAAGTTTCTGCTGGTTTGGATCATAATTCTGATTTTCTGCATTGGAAGATAATTGTATTGGGGATAGACTGAGATACCTTAAGTCTAGCCCTTTTGATTTTTCAATTTTCCAGAGCCATCATAAATTAGCAGGAAAAGTGATAAATAATGGTGAGCTAATTAATTTTCCAAATTGTAAATAAAAATTACATTCCAAAGTTTCTGATTTTCCCAGTACAGGTTGTGAGAACAACCTGTTGTGAGAACAGGATTTTTAAATTGTAGGCGGTGTTCTTTTAGTTCCAGGGATGATCTTGTTGATGTAGTTCATAAACTATCTTGTCATGTCGTTGGATTCTGTGAGACTTTTCTTATAGACCTGACTCCTCAGGTTGTTTTTCCTGGATACCAATTTATTTTTAAAAACAGATTGACTAGGGGCCAAGGTGGTTTAGCAGTATTAATTAAAAAAAGGCATCTCTTTTTGATGCATTGCAAATCTGGAAGGTTCTCATGAGGAAATGCTTTTTGAAGTAATGGTGACTGAAATTAGTCTAGGAAAAAAAGATATTTTTTTTTGCGTAGTATACCGACCGCCTTCTTCTCTAGTCAAGTCTTTCCCCTCTAAACTCCATGATTTTTTGCATCGACCTCATTTTCAAGGTAAAGATGTTATCCTTTCCGGAGATTTCAATATTGACCTTCTATAAGCCTCAAATGAATCTTCTGTTGAGTTATTGTCTTCTTGCTTTTCTGCGTATCTGATTCCTACTTGCCTGATACCTACAAGAATTTCACCTAGTTCTGCTTCTCTTATTGATAATATTTTTACATCTTTACCAATTCAAGCAAATTTTGCTGTTTTAAGTGATATATTGGATCATTTTGTGGTTTTAGATTTAGCTTTTACTTATAAAATACCACAGGTAAGTAGGGAACGTCAAGTACGGTTAATAAATAAAATGACATTAAACCACCTGAATGAAAGTCATGGACTGTTGGATTGGCAGGATGTAATATCAACAGAGGATACAGATATGGCAACTGATAATTTTCTAAGAAATTTCAATTGCTACCTTGATTCTAGTTGCCCGTTTGTTACAAATAAAATTTGCAGAGAAAAATTTCCTAAAAGGCCATGGATAACGTCTGGAATTTTGATATTAGTTAAGAAAAAAAAATCAGATATTTAAAAAGCAGTTAAAGAATCCAACTGATTATAATATTAAAAATTTTCGAATTTTCAAAAATAAATTAACCACACTGATACAATTGTCGAAACATAGATATTATAAAGAGTCTTTTGCAGAAGCTCAAAATTCTCCTTGCAAAACGTGGGCTTTAATTAATTCTTTTATAAAAAAAAGAAAGGAAATCTAAGTTTCCTGAAGTTATTAGTTTAGATGATGGATCAACTACTAATAAATTGGAAAAAGTGGCTGATATTTTGAATACTTATTTTGCTAATATAGGATAGAAAATTGTTTCATCAACAATGAACCAGTTTGATTCACGTAGCAATAAACATTTTTCTTCATACCTTCCATCTCCTCAAAGTAATTCAATATTTCTTGGGCCTATTTTGCAGTCTGAAATAACAAAAATAGTGTGTGATCTAAATCCAGGTAATTCAGCAGGAATTGACAGGTCTAGTTCTAAAATTGTTAAAGAGATATTGTCTTCAGTAATACTGAAGGAAAGATATTGTCTCAGTAATACTGAGGAAAACTGAAGTTTTCCCATCTGCTTTTAAAGAGGCATTCTATAAGCCTCAAATGAATCTTCTGTTGAGTTATTGTCTTCTTGCTTTTCTGCGTATCTGATTCCTACTTGCCTGATACCTACAAGAATTTCACCTAGTTCTGCTTCTCTTATTGATAATATTTTTACATCTTTACCAATTCAAGCAAATTTTGCTGTTTTAAGTGATATATTGGATCATTTCGTGGTTTCAGATTTAGCTTTTACTTATAAAATACCACAGGTAAGTAAGGAACGTCAAGTACGGTTAATAAATAAAATGACATTAAAGCACCTGAATGAAAGTCTTGGACTGTTGGATTGGCAGGATGTAATATCAACAGAGGATACAGATATGGCAACTGATAATTTTCTAAGAAATTTCAATTGCTACCTTGATTCTAGTTGCCGTTTGTTACAAATAAAATTTGCAGAGAAAAATTTCCTAAAAGGCCATGGATAACGTCTGGAATTTTGATATTAGTTAAGAAAAAAAAAATCAGATATTTAAAAAGCAGTTAAAGAATCCAACTGATTATAATATTAAAAATTTTCGAATTTTCAAAAATAAATTAACCACACTGATACAATTGTCGAAACATAGATATTATAAAGAGTCTTTTGCAGAAGCTCAAAATTCTCCTTGCAAAACGTGGGCTTTAATTAATTCTTTTATAAAAAAAAGAAAGGAAATCTAAGTTTCCTGAAGTTATTAGTTTAGATGATGGATCGACTACTAATAAATCGGAAAAAGTGGCTGATATTTTGAATACTTATTTTGCTAATATAGGAGAGAAAATTGTTTCATCAACAATGAACCAGTTTGATTCACGTAGCAATAAACATTTTTCTTCATACCTTCCATCTCCTCAAAGTAATTCAATATTTCTTGGGCCTATTTTGCAGTCTGAAATAACAAAAATAGTGTGTGATCTAAATCCAGGTAATTCAGCAGGAATTG
Organism: Artemia franciscana; assembly: GCF_032884065.1. Taxonomy (NCBI): domain Eukaryota; kingdom Metazoa; phylum Arthropoda; class Branchiopoda; order Anostraca; family Artemiidae; genus Artemia; species Artemia franciscana. The sequence goes on from NC_088867.1 coordinate 45,838,881, forward strand.
ACAGGTCTAGTTCTAAAATTGTTAAAGAGATATTGTCTTCAGTAATACTGAAGGAAAGATATTGTCTCAGTAATACTGAGGAAAACTGAAGTTTTCCCATCTGCTTTTAAAGAGGCGAGGATAATTCCACTTCATAAAGGTGACTCTCCTGAAAACCCATCTAATTACTGCCCTATTTCTACTTTGTCTGCATTTTCTAAAATATTTGAGAAGGCAATTTATAAGAGGTTTTATGACTTTCTTAAATCGTCTAATTTCTTCACAAATTCCCAGTTTGGTTTCTCGTCTGGACACAATACTGAACATACTATTGTTGCTCTCATCCAATATATTCATGAATGCTTAGATAGAGGTGAAATTCCAGCAACAATATATTTAGATTTTAAAAAAGCATTCAATACAATATCCCATTGTATTCTTTTTCATGTAATTGTTTCATATAATTGTGGTATGTGCAGACAGGCGTTATCTAGTTAAATCTTATCTTGATAAGGGAAAGCAACAATTAGATGGAGGCAATTTCCTTTCTTTTCCTCTACCTCAGTTTTTGAAGGTTGGGGTATCTCAGAGCTTTGTTTTAGGTCCTCAGCTTTTTTTAATTTATATAAATGATCTTCATTGAACTTTTACATTCCCATGTCTCCACATGCATTTTTCTGATGACACGGCAGTTTTTAATTTCTGAGAGGAATGACAAGGAGTTGAAGGTAAAACTGAATACTGCATTTTCTAATGTTCTTGATTGGTGTCCTTCAAATTTTATTGCTTTGAATGTACCAAAAACTAATTTCATAATTTACAGCAGAAAGTCTAATATCTGCCCTCATATTACCCAAGTTGCTTCTTCAAAGTATCTATTATCAGTATCTCAGGTGAAAATGACAAAGTACCTTGGACTTGTGATTGATGAAAGCTTATCTTTTAAAACACACATTCAAAATCTATGCTTAAAGATTTCAAGGTATGTTGGTTTAATGCGAAGGTTGAAGCTTTATTTACCCTACTCTACTTTAAGAAGTATTTACTATGCTTTGATTCAGACTAATATTGATTATGTTCTCTAGTATATTTATCTACATTTAAAAGTCATATTAAACCTATACAGATTTTACAAAATAAACCCCTAAGAATCCTTAAACTTTTTATTCCATCACCTATTGAACTTCCAAATAAGTCTTCAACAGCATCTTTATATACTTATCTAGATATACTTCCAGTTTCTCAACAATTTACTTTTGGAGCAATTCTTTTCAAATTCAATTATGACATTAAGAAATTACCACCATATTTCCTCAATCAAAGTTTGTTCTCCCAATCACAAGATTTACATAATTATAACACTCTACAAAAAAAGAGTATCTACATTGACAAGTATAATACTGACAGATCTAAATTTGCTCTGTTTGTGTTGATAGCTTGGTGCTGGGATGCTCACAAGGCTCTTATTGATAAATTTTTCTCTATCTGTTTAACAAAAAGGAAACTTAAATTTCATTTAGTTCAGGATTACGTTGCGTCGACAACAATAACAAATCCATGTGGCTGAATAAATTTGAACCCTGGATATATATGTATTAAACTGTGAGATAAAACTGTTTTTCTTTGTTTTTTGCATTTTCCTTGGTCTTGTGTTACCCTAGGTGTTGATTTAAGGGACTTACCTCAGTGCTGTGACTGATATATTTAGACTTTTGGGCAATTCATTTTGTTTTCAATTCTCCAGGGAATTGCGCATCTTCCCGTTCTTCCTTATCTACCTATACAGTGTTGCCACAATACATTTGCGAAGTATTTATTTTTTTTGATAAAGCCACAGATTACGTAAGTTGAATCGTTTATTTTCTGCATTTGGGGAAACCTGTGCAGAAGAGAGCGATAACAAACACGAAGAGCCGTATTGGTACCGGCGGGATATCCATCCTTAAACTGCTGGGGATAGGTGATTTGAGTATCCGCGCTTCCCACAGGTCCCCCAAGTTCTGAATCCGTGCCCACAAACTTGACACTCTCATCTGCGCATGCGCACTGGATCTTGCGCACCCACGTTTGCTTTTGATTTTTGAATTAGGCGCGAGCCGTGATTTTGGACTTGAGAAAATCCCTATTGTTCACCGAACTCGGAAATCCTCCGGAAGATGGCAGAACAGTACCGTGTAGCGAAACGTAAAATGATCTCGCCACGGAAAAGCGGAGAGGACATTTGTGCCTCCTGTAAGGTAGCACTTACGCCAGAATCCACCGCCTTGAACTGTGACAATTGTTCGAAGTGGTTGTGTACTCAGTGTATCGAGATGCCAATGACTAAATACAAGCTTATCAATAACCTTAGCGAGGGAAACGAGTTCCACTGGCTCTGTCCTCTATGTGAACTTGACCCACGCCAAAAGCGAGGCATAAGCAAGGAGGACGTTGCCAGCATTGTCAGTACCATAGTTGCAAACTCAACCAAGCAACTCAAGGAGGATATCAAAAGCGACATGGAAGACATGCTGTCTGGTCTTACAAAACGAGTTGGGGACATTGAAAGAGAAATGGATAAACTCTGCACAACGGATGACATGCGGACTGAAGTAAAAAAGCAGTTAGACGACGGCCTGCAAGCTATCTCAAAGACACTAGCCAGTGAAATAGATAAGAAGGTAGCCGAAGCGCTACAAACTGACAGAGAAAGACAAAGGCGCAAAAACAATCTTATCGCATTCGGGGTCCCAATCAACCCTTCTCTGTCAGTTGAAGCGCAAAACACAGCCGATAAAGCCTTCATCGAGGAATTCCTACAGAAAGAATACGGCATGCTTGTTACTGTCACAAATGTAAGGAGGCTGAATAAGCGACCTTCTTCAGCGTCTGCTCAAGATCCGCCCAAAACCACGGTACCAACTGTCTTCACGGTTAACAACCCTTCGTTGCCCAGGAAAATCGTGAACACGTCTTACGAAAGAAGAAATAACAAAGACGCTGTACAGTTCCGCCACGACAAAGTTAAAGCTGACAGGGACAGTAGAAAATTACTATTGGCAGAACTGCGTGATCGTGTCTCCAACGGTGAACTCGATCTGGTTATCAGGGGCAACAAAATCGTCCAAAAAAACCCGGAAGCAATGGTGGTGTGATTCCAATTTTCACCCCACCATTAGTGTATAGTGTAATTAGTTCTGCTTTTCCTGGTAAAAATAAAAATGTTGATGTAACCCTTAGTGACACTATTAGTGACAATTCGTCAGACTCGTTTGTAACTGCGGAGGCTTCCCAGGAAGAAGAAGAAGACTTGAGCTTTGTTTCTGTTGAGGAAGAAAGTGACTCTGGTGAAAATAACAACAGACAAACCATACTGGACAAAAGCCAACCAGAACCAGCAACCGTAAGTTCTGACTTTAGTGTATGTGTTACTAATGTTGACCAGTTGCCCAACAAAATTGATGAACTAAAAACCCTAATTGACTCAAAAAAGTTCGATGTGATCTTACTGACTGAAGTCTGCCCTAAAAACAGTAGTAACAAACTTCACGATTCCCATGTGAAAATCCCGGGTTACCAAGTTCTCTCAAATCTCTCGTCCCAGGGTTGCAAAAGAGGAACACTAGCCCTCGCTAAAGCAGGATACAATACAAAGATAATTGATGTTCCTCTCTTTTGCCCCTTTGTTGAGGCAGTTTGCTTTGATCTATGTGTGCCAGGGAGCCATGTGTCAGAGACAGTCAGAATCGGATGCATCTACAGAAGTCCCTCAGCCCCATCCCAATTTGTAACCGAACAAGCAATAGCAGAAATAATATGCACACTAAATTCGAACCTCAAAGGACATCTGCTTATTACCGGCGATTTCAATCTTCCATCTATAAACTGGATAAACGGTTTTGGATATGGTGCCACTCCAACCGAACAAGACAAGCAACAGCCTTTCCTAAATTGCCTCAGTGAATTGTCCCTACACCAGATAGTTGACCAACCAACTAGATACAGATTGTTTCAGCGCCCAACAATACTTGACCTGGTTATCTTGAATGACAAAAGCTTAGTTCAAAGTATTGATTACTCACCACCCCTTGGTAAAAGCGATCACCTAACTATAGAGCTCATGCTGAAAGTGAAGGTACTTAAGAACAAGCTAGTCAAAAAAGTGTTTGTCGACTACATTGCTATTCGAAATGAATTATCCACTACAGACTGGCCGAATGTACTAAGTGGCACAGTTGACGAACAATGGACCAAATTCAAGGGTGTTTTACTGAAAGCTCAGGATGCCCACACAAAGACCAGTTTCAAACCAAAACCTAGATCCCTCCCCTACATGACAAAAGACATCAAAAGAGAAATAAACAGGAAAAAGAGGTCATGGAAAAAGTTCAGGCAGTCAGGAGACCTGCAGCAACACACAAAATTCACCAAGGCACGAAACAAGCTGAGAAACCTCACCAGAAAACTCTACGAAAATCTGGAGTCCAATCTTGCCAAAGAAAGTAAGACAAATCCTAAAAAATTCTGGAATTATGTCTCTAGCAAGAACCACTCCCGTCGAACTATCTCCAGACTGGTGAAACCCTGTAGCACTACCGTAACCAACATAACTGATGTAGCAAACGAACTAAATAGGCACTTTGCTTCAGTTTTCACCTGTGAACCGGAAGGCCCCCTGCCAAACTGCCCGGGCTATGAAGCCCCCACAACGATGGAGCAAGTCAACATCGACCCCTCCAACATCCTCAAACGGCTTCAAAATCTTGACACGAATAAATCGGCTGGACCAGATCACTTACACCCAAGACTGCTGAAGGAACTGGCAACCATCATCGCAGGACCACTGTCTGACCTATTCCAAAAGTCTATTAATGCCAAATCTGTCCCATCTGATTGGAAAACTGCTTTTGTGACCCCAATATTCAAAAAAGGCAGCAGACTTAAAGCAGAAAACTACAGACCTATAAGTCTCACATCAGTAGTCGCAAAAATCCTTGAAAGAGTGGTCAATGATACAATACTGGAACATCTGAAAGTCAACAATATCCTATCCCCTAATCAGCATGGGTTTCAACCAGGAAAGTCAGTTGAAACAAATTTACTGGAAACATATGACATCATTACAGATTTGCTTGACAAAGGATTGCCAGTGGACCTAGTTTTACTAGACTTTGCTAAGGCCTTTGATAAAGTCCCACACAAAAGGCTAAGAGAAAAGCTTACTGCTGCCCAGTTACACCCCAACCTGGTTGATTGGCTTATGGACTTCCTGTCAGGACGAACCCAGAGAGTCAGGCTATTTGGTGCTGGAGGTGAAAAGGTCTTTTCCGAGCCCTGTGATGTCATCAGTGGAGTACCGCAGGGAACTGTTCTTGGTCCTACACTGTTCAACATCTACATCAATGATATATTCAGCGAGGTGGAAAACAAATTGTCTCTCTATGCTGACGACTCAAAGCTATTTGGAGCAGTGAATGTAAAATCCCTGCAAACAGACGTCCAGAAAATCCAGCTGTGGGCAGACAAATGGCTCTTATCGTTCAATATAAGCAAGTGCAGCACGCTACACTTTGGATCCTCAAACCCATGCGCCCAATACCATATGCATGAACATGCCTCCAACTCCGATCCACCCATCAAGACCAGCACAGAGGAACGCGACCTTGGGGTCATCGTTGACAGCCTTCTCAAGTTCCATGCCAACACCATCAAGAGCGTGTCCCAGGCCAACACAAACTTAGGTCTGATCAAAAGAACAGTTACCAGCAGATCCCCACTAGTTTTCCTGAAACTTTACAAGGCACTAGTCAGACCCGTTTTGGATTTTGGCATGTGCGCTGCCTTCCCAACATACAAAGGAGATGTCAGGCTAATTGAGGGAGTCCAGAGGAGAGCAACCAAGGCCATCACAAACCTTGGAGACAAACCTTATCAAGATCGTTTACGGGCTCTCAACCTCCCTACCCTCGTGTACAGGCGCAACCGTAGCGATATGATGATGACCCGCAAATTGCTGAACTCATCATATGCCAAGATCCTGCCCATCCACCCAGGCCCCCCACAGTGCACCAGAGGACACTCAAAGAAGCTGTTCAAGCAGTCAGTCAGAACCAGGGCCAGAAAAAGTTTCTTCACCAACAGAGTCGTCAACCCCTGGAATGAACTGTGTGAAGCAACTGTCTCAGCCCCCACCCCCGAAGCATTCAAGAAGGCACTGGATAAAGAGTGGGCCACGAAAGACTGGAAGTATGAGTGGGACATTCCGTCCTGCTCATACCTGCTATGAGACATCACCGACTCAACTCAGGAGCATTCAACAGATCTACAGATCTTAATTTGCTCCGAAGTGCAAATTAAGGTAATTAAGGTAATTAAGGTAATTAAGGTAATTTTTAATTAAGCATTTTTTTTAATAAGGCAAAGTTATTTGTATGGTTTGTTGCTCTGGGTAATTGTGGGCCTCTCAGCTATCTTCCAGTATTAATTTAATGTTAAATAATATTGAAATTTTCTATTTTTCAATAATATTGAAAGATCCTAGGCAGAGATGCTACTTTCATATTATTGTTGTGTTATTGTATCTTTACCATCATGTTTATCTCTGTATTGTAGTGAAAGTTTGTTATTGTATGTCTAGGCCTAGTTTTTCAAGCTTGTCTCCCCATGGGCCTATGTCATATATATACATGTATGTGTGATTAATAAATAAATGAAATAAAATGAAAAATGAAACACAGAAAGTTGTCCACAAGAAGCCTATTGTTGGTTGTGGAACTATGAGTTATCAAATTTGAAAATTTCATGGACTGATAAATTATTTCTTATGGTAGCCAAAACATTAGAAAAAAGTTAGATGTTTTGAAACATCTAAACATGAAACATTTAACATCTACATTAAAAAGTTAGTGTAGATAGGAAACTGCAGAGTCCTCCACAAGAGTCTAGATCAACAACCACAACCTACACCAAACAAAATTCTTCATCACTGGAGCATCACAAGGATGGAAATCCTTATATTGCTCCAAGCTGTGATTTAAGGTGATTTAAGGTGAAGTGAACTAAGTCCTGGCTTAGTGCAAAAATAAGCTAACTTCTGATTTGATGCTGAAAGATGTTCAAGGCAATAAATAGGTCTGCAGCCCCTTTGCCTTGCCTTTTTCTCTTCATTCCTACTTTTTAGCAGAAGGGTGGACACAAAAATGACCATTTATACCCTCAGATACCCCTCCCCCTGTTTCTAACTTTTTAATGAAGAGCTATGAATTTTACTCCTTGTTTGAAGTGGAATCATTCAAGGATTTTCAATTTGTACAACTGAAAAACAAAAGATCATCCTTCCCCTGTTACCATCTTTAAAGTAAAAAGTGAATGTCTGAGGCATAAATGGGCCTTTAGACTCAGGAAATAATAGGTGGGCCACTGCCTTACTTTGTTGACATATGCAATTTAAGCAATGAAATACAATTTTGGTAAAAATGCAGAATAGTGACTCTCAGGAGAAGACATACTAGAAATAAAAAGAGGTATTTTTAGATTGCTAATTTTATGCTCTTTTATGGTTAAAGTTCCTCCAAAGTCCCCTGATGATCTTATACATAGCCTTAGGACATGTAGGCAATCTAGCTAAAAAAAAAAGCAAACACAATGAAAGTCTTGCTTTTTAATATGCAGTTTGTTTATATTAATCATATTATCATGTTTCCTTCTATTATCATTTACATTTTTTATTCATTTAAAATGGTATTCTTTATTCAGTACAATACTTCAAACTGAACTGGATATTTGAGTCTACACAGCATGACCAGTTTCATAATAAATCAATCAATGGAAAGAACAATAAATGCAACCATCAGGAGGAGAGGTGTATTGTCAGGGTAATGAGTATTATGTTGAAACAAAGCAAAATATAATGAATCAAAAATGGTACCATTTTCCTTTTTATGCTAGTTCTATATGTACTTGAAGGTAAATATTTATATTAATGGAGCATTCAGATAGCTAAGAAACAAAATTACCTCTATAGCCTAATCAAAAATTTATCTTGAATCTAAATATAACATTGCTTATGTTGCAAATTCTATGTTAACCTGACATATCCTTTTTAACCTTAGTTAAATATAAAGCCCACATTAGCCTATACATTTCCCATGCAATTACTTATTCTGAATTTTGTCATAGTCAATTTAATTTACAGGTAAAGTGACAATGAGGTAAAATTCTAGTTAATTGACTTCTTGCTATCTCAGAAAGGGTTTAGGTTAGGAAAATGTATGGGTCTACAGGCTAAAGTATGTCTTGGGAAGGTATTTTAAAGTACCCACCTCCACTCCTTCTCCCTCTAGAGGGCCCTTAAGATAGCAAGAAGTCAATTAACTAGAATTTTACCAAATCTAATTCTAAAGATAAGTTTATTTCTTAGCTATTTGAAAAGCCTGCTCTGTTAATACAGAAAATTCTAGTTAAGTGACTTCTTGCTATCTTGGAAAGGGGTTAGGTTAGGAAAATGAAACTTTCAGGGATGGGTCACAGGCTAAATTATGTCCTGGGAAGGTATTTTGAAGTTCCTACCTCCATTAGCTCTCCCTCTAGAGGGTCCTGACCTTTAAAAATATGTATGTTTTAAAAAGTGAAACCTTTCAAACTAGATCTTCTGCTTGAACAAAGTACAACAAAATTTTTTTCAGCTTAAATTTTCAAAACTGTTTCATTTTTTTTTCAAATGAATTATAGCCTATTTCAGACCATACATTCATTTCTGAAAGTTCTATTTACCTAATTTAAATGCTTTCCAAGGTAGCAAGAAGCCCCAGAACTAGAACTTTACCCTAGGCCTAGCAAAGTTAGCTAAATTTTAAATTAGATATGGGGCTTCACAAACTTTTACAAATTCCTCAATAGGAATATTGTATCTAACACATGGCCTATAGCTTGACTAGCCTATAAGCTAGTGAATTTCAAAATTCCTAGTCCAGAAACTTTTCTGTGGTATATCTTATATGAACTTTAATAACTGTATATTGTATCATCTATATTTAAACCTAAACGATATTTTTAGATTCCAGCAACTGGTAAGCTACACCCTAGCCTGTCTTCTGTTCAGTTAATTCAAAGCTGGCCCATTTAATTTTACCTTTGTGTCTACATCAGCTAGACAATCTTTTCTCCACTGATCAAATATTCCTTGAGATTTTAACTGATTAACAATATCTTCAACAAGTACAGCATCTCCAGGTTGAATACTTTTTTCATTATTGTCCATATTTTTGTTGCATTCTATAATGACTGACTTTTCTTAATGTTACAAATATAAACGGTTTCAATTCACAAGAAAATGGAAAAAGAATCAACTTCTTCTCGAAGTATGTTTCATAAAAGAAAATTTTAATGAAAATATTTTTGTAAATCAATCATAACTTTCTTTTCCAAAATATTAACAAACTACTGTATATGAGTATTAAACTATCAGTTCCTGAGTGGCGTAATTTCAGAACAGGCTAATCTGTTCTCAACAAAGAGAAATAAAATCATCAATAAACAGCAGTAGGATGTAAATAAAGATTAAAATTACTTCGGAATTAGACCTGTAAAAAAGTAAAAAAACTTTAACTCAGAGCTAACTTTTAATGTTATAGCCCCATCATCTCCATTCAATAAAAGCTTATCTGAAGGGGGGGGGGGGGGGGGGGGGAATCCCGAAAATTTGAAAATGGTCTATGTTGTAATATTTTTATTTCATTTTTATATGTTTTCGGTGAAATTTATACCGATCTGATGATTTAACTTATGTGTTGGTAAACTTATTTTTATGAGTTTAAATCTGTATGCCTAAATTAATAAATTAATCTAAGCCAGATTATACTGTAGCTAATAGCCCCGTTTTTCTCAGCAATTCTATCTTCTAATATCTGTTACTAGAAAACAGCTTTAATGAAAACATAAGGGGTCTAATTTTACCTCTTAAGACTGTTCTATTGAAAACATTTCCCTTCAATTTGCTTTGGCCAGTGGTCTGAGGACTTTGATGAGACTACCATGAAAGTTCTCTCTTCAAAGTTCTATTTGACAGAAATATTTGATTATTTGCTAATACTAGTGAGCTGTAAGATCTTAGCACATTGAAAAAATGGGCTAATGTATGTGAGTAGTCTATGTGATAATCAGTTACTCAATGGCGTAATTTTGTAGTAATCTATCCCTGCCAAATTGAGACATGACAATAGAAAGTATATAATATCATCGATGGACCTTCGAGTCAAGTCAAACTACTTATTTTACCAAACATTTTATTTGACAGCCCAAATCCATACATTCAAATGTAAACCTGAACAGAACGAGAAAATTTTCATTGATTGAAAAAGATCTGTGTGGTGACAGCCCTGTCAATTCTCATAAATATAAAATTTCGACATTAATGTGATGAATTTATTCTTTGTAAATATATTTCCTTTTAGTATATTTGTTTTGAGCATTCCTTATCTTAAATTGGGCTTCTGCCTTATTAGGTTCAACGCGATATTGGCTGGATCTCGATGCTGAAGTTACTACTAGTTTTTGTTGGTAATATGGCATAAACAATAACATAACCCGAGTCTTGAACTTTTTGGTGGTTCTTTTGCTTTCGTTCACTAATTACAATGAGTCTCTGAGGCTTCACACCTTTTAGTTTACTCGTGAACCTGTGGTTTACACCATCTTCTGTCCACAGACTGAACAGTCAGATATCCCAATGGTGAAACATATGACTTGAAAAGACTTTATGATCGTAAAACAACCCAAAAACGCCCTTTTTTATGTTGAACTTCATACAATATGTCACAATGAACTAGTTACATAATGCTCACTGTTCATCAGAAGTTGAGAGATACCCCTCCCCCCTTTTTTAATGCTCATTCTATTTATTTGAGTTTATTAAATTTCTTTTAAAGCCTTTTTTTACTTAATTGGGCTGTAACACCGCTCATATCACTAACTTGTCTTTGGTTTTTATTCGTTTTAATTCATTATGCAAGTTTTAGCTTTGTTTTTCTCTTTAAACTTTTCAATATGTTGATCTTTATACATTTTTTTATTTATAGTCTCTGAAGTGCGAACTTGGCCCATTTTTGATCATCATTTATACTTATCTTAGCCAAGTTTAATCTTGGAACTTTGAAAGCCTGTACTTGGTCCAATATATTGCTAAAACCTCTCATTTACGGAATTTTTTTTTTTTTTTCACCACCAAGGCTATAAAAAAGGATAAATGGGTGAGTACTTAAGACAGCTAAAAACAAGACGTCTTGTTTAAAGTAATTACAGCTTCTTCGTTGATAACATTTTGTCTTCCTCTGGGAAATTAAAATTTACTTAAGTTTTTCTGTTTCTGGGTTCCTGAATAGGTAACTTCAGCCAATTCGCATCAAAATCACGCCCCTGCAGTGGCGGATCCAGGGCGAGGCGCGGGCGCCCCCCTTGAAAAGGTGGTGGATTTGTAGTTGGGACTGTTTGCTCTGGTTTGGGACGAATTTTTTTTTGTAATTGGTATTTAATAGTTGAGGTTTTAATAAGTTTTTAATCATTAATACTGTTTCTTTTGGAAACAAGTTTGAAGCAGGGTTTCACTCACTTTGTGCGGTCTCTGTTAGATTTTACAAATGTTGCATACCGTCAAAAAATATTTAATTAAATTTAGGTTTATCAAGGGAATCTGTCCGTATTACCACAAAAGCCAACAGGGATGCGAAAATCTTCATTTCGTAATAACAAGCAGGGGAAATTTAAAATCCTAACTTCTTTAGGCTGTCGAGATGATATTTCAGGATTGTACTCTCACAACGGGGCTGAAAAGCAAAATGTTCACTTCTTTTTGCTGTAAAAATTTGCTTTCGAGTCTTGTTTTATCAAAGTAGTGTGTTCAACGTAAAATATTAAAGCTAAGATTAAGAAAACCAAATAATTTTTTTGTTCAATGTTGAATCCTGTAAAACTTTATACTTCATAATTGTAAAAAATTAAATAATTTTCAAAGTGACAAATAGATGCATACTATCACTTATGGAGGGAAAAAAAGATAATAAAACGTATCCGTTCAGGGAGAAAAGACAGAAATTCGCAGCATGTGGTTCAGGGGGAACATTTCTGGTTGTAGTGGCTTCACATATCAGCTCATGGGTACTCTTGCAATTGAAGCAAAAGTTAACGCCATATTCTTACCGAAATTGCCCCTTACTGAGTTGTTTTCTATAATTATACGAACTTTCTTGTGTACTAATAACTGCACTAATTACTGATAAACAAATGCATATTTAGGATCACCATAAATAGCTGATTCTTTGATTTAATAGTAGACTCACATACTCTCGTTATTGACAAGGATCGTTATTCCATTACCATTCATTACTATGAACAATTTGATTTTTTGTTGTTGTTCTAACCAAATCATACAGAAAAATGTTTGTGGAAAACTAGAAAAAGCTCACTCAGTCAGAAATTAGAACTAATGCTTACCTTATTAAAGGTCAGAAACTATTGGCAGGCAGCCAATAATAAGGAAACACACGTTTTTCCCATGTTTTTTTCCTATTCTGGTCTCTTTCCTTTGGTTTGCTTACAATTACTTCATAGCTCCAAATTTCCAGGGGGGGACATGCCTCCGCCCTTGCTGGCACGCATGACTACAACACTCTTAGGAGCCTAAGTTATTTTCAGAAAGTGAGAAGCGTCCTTTGATTTTAGACATTACAATGTTCTCCTGATGGCAATGAGGTCCAAATCAATTTCAAATTTTATTTTAAGATTTGCCTAATTCCAACATTTCAATGCCTTCTCGTTTAAAAGAAAAAAAACAACTACTACCACTCCTTCTCAATTAATCCCTACGTGTTAAAGAGAAATACATTTGTAATTCAAAAATTGGGCTCTGTTTAATCAAGCTTTTCCGTATACCTGGAGTCGCAGCTTTCTTAGTGATAAGGAGTGTAGACAACACATGATAAGCTTGATTCTGCATTATCTGGATAGTCAAAAACAAGAGTTGGTTATGTTCTGGCACAGAGATACATTAAGATGATATACTTTTTATAAAGCAAGATTTTTCGAGTTTATCATAAGAGCTTGTTGATGAAATTTCTACTCGATGTTATCAGAGCAGCACAGACATGAATGTATATTTAGACTTGCATGTCTAGTCACGTGTATGTCTAAACATTAACAACTAGGTGGTCCCCGTTCACATGTAGAATTCGTTGCTTGGCTGCAACAAGTTACAGCTCAGTATCCAGTTCTTGAGTCTAGAATTTCCATGCTTGAGCAACTGCATGGTCAGAAACACATGTATAGGCATGGGTTTTGCTGAAAAGGGCGTGTGGAAGCTGCTTAAGTTTTGTAAGCTCTCATACTCTTTTTACTAATCCCAATGGCTTTACCTCCTGAGAATACCCAGTGAAGGCTGAAATTCTTCATGCGTATCTAGCTAGAATCCCATGTCAAGACACGTGTCTGGCAAGAAATCAATGTCTTGCCAACAACTGTTCACAACTAGAATTCATTGGTTAGGTAAAACTACAAATTCGCTTTCAAATGGATTAAAGTCATAATATCTAACCAATGAAAAGAACTTATGCTGGAAAAACTTTCAAATTGCAATTCCTGCTTTTGTTGCCACTGAGGTATTGGATGAGATAAGCCAGCAATTGGTTTATCGTGCTTCACAATTACGTCTGATGTTGCATATTTGCTTAAAATGAAAAAAAAAAAGATTAAATGAAGAAACAAAATTAAATTTCAATTTAACACCGTAAATATAGATGATGAAAATAGTGGAACTTGGACACATTCTGATTGGCTGTAGTCGAAAATCCTACAGTTTTGAGTTTTAGGGTCCAGAACTGGATGCTTGGCAGTAACTTGTTTAGGCAAACACCAAATTTTACTTGTGAATGGTAGTTGCCAAGACATTGATTTCTTACCAGACACATGTCTAGACATGGGATTCTAGCTAGACACGCATGCCTCGTGAATCCTCTCCAGAGTTTGACTTGCAATGGTACGGTCAAATCAGCTGTCCATTAACATAAAAATTCAGTCATAGCTTGACTTTCCTTGCGAGCAGATCTTCAAGAGATACAGAAGTGATCTGATGTCCGGGTGGACAATTTCGATGCATTTAAGGTAAAGGAGCTATCAGTCATCCTATCAAAGGTCATGCTCCTAAGCTTTTGCTTCCGCACCTAAGCTTTTGAGGGTGAATCTATCAAGATTTGACAAAATTTTCCTTGGAGCACGTTCCTCACCAGACCTCACATGGGACAAACATCTTGATCGAACCCGGTCCTTCTTCAGAATAAAGGTGCATATATATATATATATATATATATATATATATATATATATATATATATATATATATATATATATATATATATATATATATATATATATATATATATATATATTATATATCCTCGTTCTAGCACATTATTACCCTCCAGCGCGATGATTTTTCTCTACAAGTCTTTCATAAAGTCTATTGCCTAATATGGATACCTGTTTTTTATACTGCCCCCTCCCCCCTAAAATCCAATTAGCACCATTCAATAGGATTTAAAATAGTGCTTTAAGGGTGAACTGTAGCACCAATCGGTTATCGTCATTCTATATAAATTATACCATCATTCTATCAATCGGTCATTCTATATAAACTAATCCAATATCCTTCCTCTTACGAGCTATCTCGACCATTTCACTGTTTTGGTCGCCCGACAGATGTTATCCCTAAAAATCTGCTTTGATTCTTTCAGAATGAAATCCCACATACAAAATCCTAAAGAAAAGTATCTAAGGAAAATGTGGTCTAGTGGCGACTCCGCCCTAAGTTTTTAGTGATCTAACCCCATGAAAAACGTTTCACAAAGGACATGCTTCAAAAATGTATTAAAAAAGTAATAAAACATTCAAACACTTTAAATTCTGCTTTTATTAAAAACTTCGGCTATATATGTAGAAAATATGCACATACAATAATAATAAAATTCAGGCTGCTACAAAAAGTAAAAAAAAAAAAAACAAACTACAATTTACCTACCAGTTTAATTGTTCTTTTAAGACTTTTTCATAAATCATTTTTTCTTAGTCATAAAAAATGATATGACATCTGGCTGAGACTGGACACTTAGGAAAGCACTGGTACAAGTCGTGAAAAAGTTAAAGGTAAAGCAAGTAAGAATCCGGAACCTTTTTTTGCGAATAAACTATCTTTTCAAGTTTTTTTTTACAAATAGAAAGTAGCAAATCAAAATGCACAAGTTAAAAATAAAATCATACGGTTGATAATACAATTGAACAAACGAACAAGCCATCAAATATATTTCAAAAGATATTACAGTAATATGGCGCATCGGAATGACAATAGAAATATTAAAATGAGTTTCATTTTTCTCGAATTGCGTTTCATTTGCCTGTATTTTCAACTTATTGAACACCGTGAGCTTGGCTGTGGTAATGTCAAAAAAAAAAAAAAAAAAAAAAAAAAAAAAAAAAAAAAAAAAAAAAAAAAAAGCTAAAATGGTGATTTACGTGAAAATTTTCATTACGGAGGAATTGATAGCTACGCAACACAGCAGTAGTACCAATTGAGGGGAAGGTAGAATCTCCCCCCTGTTTTATATAAAACCTTTTTTGTACTCTCATAGAAAGAATTCAAAAATGGTTGCCCACACTCTTAGATTTAGTAAAATAAATTAATCCCCCCCCCACATCCTCAAAATTTTCGTGAATTATCACACCAAAGAAATGGTTTTATTGATTAAACCAATTATTTATTGATTGCAACCAAAAGAAATAGCTTTATTGATTAATTAATATTCTAGGCATACTAGAAAGATGGTTTGGAAGGCCCACACCCTGGCATAGGGTATAAAATCATGGGGTACAATCCATACTGAAAAAAATCATAGTTATTCTCCTTAAATTAATTTACAAGCTTTAGAATACGAGCAACTAATGCTTGAAAAAAAAAATAATTTCCTCGAAACTTTTAATATTTTTCTTACAAATTTCCCTCCAAGTTCATTTCTCCTGCTAAGCCTGTACCATAGCTCAATCCTAGTTGTGGCAATGAATAGCATATACTGGGAACAGCTTAGAAAATACAACTCATCTTTTTTGCACTGAGTGAAATTACGATATATCAAAGAGATTTAACTTAGTGTCTTGGGAGTAAACTGACATACTGGCGGAAAATTTGAAAAAAAAAATCGACCTTGAAGTTCGAGTCTTCCAACGTTCGTAAGTAGTGCGGCTAGAGCTGCTTCCGTGACTCTCGAAGAGAGTTGCAATTCTACATATCTAAAGATGCAGACAATTTACACCCTAATAAATGATGAAAATGTTTTATCTTCTAATATTTATGGCCAAATGCGAATTTTTACTCTCAGGAGACCAAGAATCCCTGTACATAAACAAAATATACAAAGTAAATAAGCAAAGGTGCGTGTAATTTCCATTATTCTTTGGGTACCATAAATAGCCTATATAATTATCAATACTGGAATATTTATTTTTCTATTTAGCTACTAGCTAGCTGACTTTTCTCATGGTTAACTCATTATACAGATATTTGGCTTCATATTTCCACGATTTACGAATTCTTTATTACTAAGATTTGAACAATATCTTCAATAGACTGAATTTCTGTGGGCTGTACGCCATCTGGGACATGCAGAATACAATGGAATAGAGGAATATTTACTTGAGATAATTCGACTCAGGTTACCGGATTTCAATGGTCGCGAGGCTTGTTTTCGCAAACTTCAAGTTCACGCCCTTTACAGTAGATACTAGAATGCTAAAATGACATTTCCGAAAATGATAAAAAGAAAAATATAGATAAATAAAAGGTGAATATAGAATGATAAAATGACATGTCCGAAAATGATAAAAGAAAAATATAGATAAATAAAAGGTGAATATAGAATGATAGATGATTATAGATAAATAAAAGATAAAATATAGAATGCTAAAATGACATGTCCGAAAATGATAAAAGAAAAATATAGATAAATAAAAGGTGAATATAGAATGCTAAAATGACATTTCCGAAAATGATAAAAAGAAAAATATAGATAAATAAAAGGTGAATATAGAATGATAGATGATTATAGATAAATAAAAGATAAATATAGAATGCTAAAATGACATGTCTGAGAATGATAAGAGACAAATATAGATAAATAAAAGATAAATATAGAATGATAAAATGACTCGTGTCTGAGTTAGAGTCCAAACTCGAAAGCAAAAAAAAAATGCCTTGGTTTCAGAACAGGATACAATAACCATATCATGGGTCAACAGTCTATGAATCTTATTCCAAAAGTCAGTCAAACAATTCTGAGTCTTACTTCAGGACTTAGTTCAGGGTCTGAATGCTGCTTAAATAATATTAATAGAAATACAATACATAGAAAATATTAGGAAATAAGGGGAAAATAAACACTAAATAGGAAATTGTACCGTTAATGAACAATATAAGCTGACGATGCAGAACTCAGTAATTTTTTAAAGTGTAGCCATGAATGATAAACAGCAAATCTACAGCGAAAACTGATGGAAGTGACAATAGTATGGAATATGCGTGAATTAGGTCAATGTCCCTGTTTTACGCAACCCACTTTATGCTAATCACGATGGAGGAAAAAATTAAAACGAATTTAAGTAAAAACTGTTGAAAATGTTTACCTTTAATGAAATTAAACTCACCATTTAAGGAAAAATTATTTCCTTAATTATTTAATAAGTAATTAAAACACGATAGAAACTTGATCTTGAATTAAGTTGATGGAAATTTTAAAAGAAAATCATGAAAGAAAGGTGTTTCTTTTTAGAGAAAAGTTATCTTTAAGAACATTATCATAGAAAAATAATCGACTTGAGTCTCTCCATGCGAATACAGGCTATCATAGATTTACCAGTTTAGCGCAAAGATGTGACTACAAGGTGTCACTATGACTGTCATTTTTTAATGAAGAATTAAAAAAAAATTACAACCATAAAAATGTAACATTTTTTTAATGAATTATTGTACCAGCTCTCAAGGAAGATCATTTTAAGTAGAATTAAGGCTATCCCAAGATGAATTGGAATGTTTGAATAAATGTACATAATACTATATGATATAGTCATGTCGCGATGGCCCATTATTTATTCAAGGGGCAATGATTGATCATATTGAGACACTGATTATTTTATTACTTACCCTAATTAATGTGATTGGGAAACTGAAGAAATAAATTTATGTTGAATTTCTTTAAAGCATGATAGAAGTAAATAATGATAAAACAAATTGTAGTCCAAAAATAATTTAATTTTTGTCTTTTATGTAGCTGTGGTTTCATCTCTTTCAAAAGAGAAATAGGCTTTTAAATTCACTGCACCAATTTGATTAGCAAAAGAAACGGCAGAAAAAATTTCAGAAGTATACAAAAACATTAGCTCATTTTAAGTAAAAATGGCGAAAACTTAATAATTAAACCATTAAAATATGTACAATATATAACACACTTAATCAACCTGAAACACGACCAGGAATCAAAAACAATAAAAAATAAACAGATTGACTTTGAACTTCGAATTAAGCTTAAGAATGTAGTGAAGCTCTGTGTCGTAGATCATTCACACCGCTTGCTGAAAAATATAAAAAAAAACATCAATGAATTTAACATGAAAGGATAATGCCATGCAAGATAAAAAATTCACATCGATTGCTGGTGAAAAAATATTAAGTAGAGAAATGACATGAAAGAAAAAAGTTAAAAGTGAGCAAAGGCGAAAAATTAAGGACTTCCCTTTATATAAAGTTTGTCAAGAATAGACACTCCAATATACTATACATAAAGACTAAATTGAAAAAAATGAACGTAGAGAAATAACCTGAACGAAAAAAGTGGAAAGTGGACGAAAAAGAAACGAAACATCAATGAATTTAACATGAAAGGATAATGCCATGCAAGATAAAAAATTCACATCGATTGCTGGTGAAAAAAATTAAGTAGAGAAATGACTTGAAAAAAAAAAGTGAAAAGTGAGCAAAGGCGAAAAATTAATGACTTCCCTTTATATAAAGTTTGTCAAGAATATACACTCCAATATACTATACATAAAGACTAAATTGAAAAAAATGAACGTAGAGAAATAACCTGAACGAAAAAAGTGGAAAGTGGACGAAAAAGAAACGAAACATCAATGAATTTAACATGAAAGGGTAATGCCATGTAAGATAAAAAATTCACATCGATTGCTGGTGAAAAAATATTAAGTAGAGAAATGACATGAAAGAAAAAAGTGAAAAGTGAGCAAAGGCGAAAAATTAAGGACTTCCCTTTATATAAAGTTTGTCAAGAATATACACTCCAATATACTATACATAAGGACTAAATTGAAAAAAATGAACGTACAGAAATAACCTGAACGAAAAAAGTAGAAAGTGAGCCAAGGCGAAAAATTAAGGACTTCCCTTTATATACAGAGTTTGTCAGGAATAGAGACTCTAATATACTATACATAAAGACCAAACTGGAAAAAATGAATGTAGAAAAATAACATGAAAGAAAAAAGTGAAAAGTGAGCAAAGGTGAAAAATTAAGGACTTCCTTTTATATAAAGAGTTTGTCAAGAATAGACACTCTCCAATATACTATAGATAAAGACCATTGTGAAAAAAAAAGAATATAGAGAAATAATATGAAAGAAAAAAGTGAGCAAAGGCGAGAAATTCAGGACTTGTCTTTATATAGAGTTTGTGAAGAATAGACACTCTCCAATATAATGTATATAATGGACAAACTATGTGCGTCAGATTTGAGATTGTTTTAATAGACCTAAGCTACAAAACTTGACCTGAAACGACGGCACGAGAAAGAGTGAAAGGCGGCTTAAAAAAAAGAAAAAATACAGGAGTAATGTAGTGACCAAGCTGGAAGTAAAGATAAAACGTAAAACATGAGAAATCACTACACAAAAAAAAGATAATTCTTAAACTTGAATGCTCTAGTTTGTCTACTTTTCAGTAAATAACCCTCAATATTTGATTGATTTTTAACTGATACATAAAACGATTTTCAGTTGATGGCAAGCAAAATATAAATTTTGTGAACTTTTTTTTCTAAGAAAATGGATCAAATACGAACCTAGATTACGAAAATTTTGTTTTTTTCCCCAATTATGAGCCCTTGCCTGTGGGTTCTGAAAGGATTCGAATTCTACCTCAGCAGTTAACTTTAATTCACCACTAAACAAAATATCTTCATTGGGGTGGGGGCAAACACTAATTTCAATTTTGTTTTGGATGAAATTTAAAAAGTAGCTTATCCAACCGGCAAAACTGTGACTAAAATCAATAAAAGTTCCCTGTTTTATGTACTGACAAAAATCTACCCTGGGTATTTTCTTTTAGAAAGTTCCGAAATTTACTTTCGCTAAGAGATACCAGCCCAAATTGACTCAGCGACGTCGCTCGGCCGTTAGCACTCTAAAAACGTCTAACTGCCAATGGGGAATAGAGGGGTCCTTCTACAATTCAGCCACCATAACTTAACATAATCATTTTAACCTTCAAAATTTGCAAGAAATAGATTTGCAAGAAATAGATTTGAAAGATCCGACCAAAAAGAAGAATCTAGAAAGTCTAGAAAACGGTTCCTTGCACATTTATTTGCGACTATTTCTATTCAAACCTGTCAAAGGTTAATACTGCTGATAGTGGAGATTATATTGTTCTTAAACTAGGGCAGTGTGGTATTAGGTCAAATGCGACGTTGTATATCAAAAAGGGCAACTTAATACGACAAAAAACAGCATACCGTTTTTTTCCTACATATAATTATGTAGACTTGATTATCGATGTTCTCAATTACAAAACATCGAGGTACAAAGTGTTTTATTCAAAATTGGCCTTAACGCCATTCGTCAATTTTCTTTGCACTTGTCAGCAACAAAAGGAAATAAAAAAGGAAACTAGAATAAAAATTAACATAATTAAATGTAATTTCTACATGATTCTTTGACAATTTTTAGCTACAGACACATACAACAACACACACATACGACTACACACACACACACGACTACACACACATACGACTATGAACAGATGCGACTACACACACATACAACTACACACACATACAACTACACACACATACCACTACACACACATACGACTACACACAATAACGACTACACACACATACGACCACACACACATACGACTACACACACATACGACTACACACACATACGACTACACACACATATGAATACACACACATACGACTACAAACACATACGACTGACACACATACAACTACACACACATACGACTACACACACATACGACTACACACACATACGACTAAACACACCTGCGACTACACAAACATCACTATAACTTTAGTAAAACTGAGCTATTTATTATGCGTGTTAATGTGTTATGCATTACGAGTATCTTAGTGTTATGCATTATCGAGCTATTTAATATATATTAATGAGCTACTGTGAGTATTGTGAGCTACTTATTGTCGTCCTTTTCGTCAGAAGTGTGATTTTGTAGTTTAGTTTTCTTCTCATTTATTTCCTATACTCATTTGTGTACATTCATCTATGTAATAGAAGACATAAATAAATTATTATTATTATCATTATAATACTCCATTTTTAATTACCAACTTGGGTGAAAATGATAGAAGACTTGAGAGCCATGGCTAATTAGCGTAAAGCCAAGACAGATAGTGTCTGTGAGAAGCAAATCTGGCATAACTTTTCAGAATTGTATAAAAAATTACCACATCTTGATGATAGTATAGCATCCATCCTAGGGCAGAACTAAGGCAGAACCATACTAGGGCATACAATAAGGTCAGGGGCGTAGTTGCGGCATTTTGATGGGCGGGGCAAAAGGGTCTACATCCGGAGAGTCAAGGGGCACGGGTTATATGATATTTTTTCTCCAAATTATTAGTGGGAAAGTGACCCCCCCAAACGACGCATCTGAGTGAGGGTAATTTAAATAGTCATTCAGTCCTGAAAGTTATTTGAAGGGAAATGTAGATAAGAAAATAATTCGATGATTTTTTACCCGTTGTGGCTATATCAAATTTTGAGCTATAAAAAGACAGCAAAATCTGGTCAATTTTCCTGTAAGATTGAATAAAAAGTGCAAACCAATAAAAAAGGTGGAAATCACCGATACATACTTTGGGTACGAATAAATTCATGAATTAAAAAAAAAAAAAAAAAAAAAAAAAAAAAAACTGAATAATGTCAATACTCTACTACCCTACCTTGAAGATAATTTTTTCCCACGGCGTGTTGGAACACTCCAATATCCTGGTAGTGTGGCACTGCAAGAGGTGCCATTGATTGAGGACCTATCTGCTGCTGGGCCATGTGACCTGTATTTGAAATCCATGGGGTGGCATATGCGTCGTAGTTGAACTGTTGTAAAGGGGTTAAAGGGTTATATTCACATGCAAAGGTTTTAGCAGGGTTGATACTAGGGTAGCTAGGGTAACTAAATGGGGGACGGGCATAAGGATCGGTTAAATTAGGATAATAATAAGGCAAAACAGCGCCACCTAAAATATTGAAACAAAGGAATGTTAAATCTTTTGATTAGGTATATCCATTATTTCAATTCGATTGAAAAAACCTCGTCGGCCATTGTAATAAAAATACATTTTAAAAAATCCAACGATATTTCCACAAGCTCTTATTAGCCGCCAGAAATAACAGTGACTTTCAATAAGGAGTTAAAAATTAAAAAAAAGCAGAAGATTTGTATAATGATATGTACAATTATGCTAAAAAGAATATATGCATTTAACAAAACTTCTAAAAAAAAAGTATTACGAAGAGGAAATAAGGAATAATCCGGGGACAAATACAGAATTAATGTTTGGGAGGGAGGAGGACACTGAAAAAAATATGGCTTCTCTATCAGTTTTTTTTTGCACATCAACCCTGTAATTAGTACTCATTTTTGATCCTCTGGAGGAATACCCCTAAAAACTACCCCTTGAATCCACTCTTAGAATAATCCACTTATTTTCTGGTAGGTTTGAGTAGAATTTCAATCTTACACGTAGTTATTATTTTCTTATCAAAAATACTGGCTAAAAAAAGCAATAAGTAGGATGCTCCATTCCCCAAAACCAAAGAGGAAGAATTTGTTCCAGAACTCAATTATCGTTAATAATTAACAATTAGCTTCAGCACAAAATGGCAGCCTCAGCACAAAATGCAGAAATACTTGTGCAATTATTTAGTTACAGCAACAAATATATTTATAATACAAATTAATTAATGTATCGTTTTGCGTTATGATAATTATACTAGCAGTAATTTCTTTATAATAATTTTTAGTTAATACAAATAAGCAAATATATAACGATAGAAGATTTTTTTAACCCTAAAACAAATGCATTTAACATATCATATGATACATAAATTAAATACCTAAATTAATTAATAAATTACATAAATTAATGTACATAACTCAATGTACATAATTACATACATAAATTAATTAATACATTAATAAATTAATTAATTTAATACGTAAATTAAATTCCACTGAATTATTTTCTTACACGTAATCACGTACACAGACTAGGGGCGGAGTACAGAATTAATATTTTTTATAGGGGGAAGGGGGTACCAACAAAACTTGAGCTCCTCCTTAGTATTTTTACTCCTTTAATCTGTGCAATTTTTACCCTCCTGGGTAAGGGGGAGGGGGTACATACCCCCTGACACCACCATCTGGATCTTTCCATGACAGGCATAGTCACTGATGTAACAGTCTTTTTGCGACCATTTTTGCTATTTTTCTTCATCGTCTTTTTGTTGTTTATTTCCAGTCCTTTGTTCTTATTGTTTTACTACTCTGATATTTTTAATTTTTAATGGTGCATAAGAATGAATTTAATTATGTAATTGTTCTTTCTAGTATAGTTGCATGCATATAGGCTTGTCTGAGCCTAGTAAGGTACAAATTTTATCACAGGCGCTTTTGTTATCATTTGTTGATATTGAAACTTATTAAAAGATAAAACAAATTATTAGTAATAATAAAGGTTATAATGTAATTAATATAAATCAGTTATTAATCGATGTAAAACAATTACAACAATCATAAAGAAAACACTCAAAGCTTTCCAAACCAGCAAGAGAATATAGAATATAAGAATATAAAAAATAGATAGACTAGCATTATTAGCGCTATTCACTTTATTCTTATTATTACAAAAAACATCAAAGCACACGACTAAATAATATGGCCTCATTTTAGTATATAACCCTGCTTCTACCGTCCCAAATATTTTTCTTTCCTATTCTCTCATGGAATCAGACTGTTACATAAGTTAAGCAAAAAAAATAAAAAATAAAAAATAAAAAAAAATAAAAAAAAACGAGAACTATGAGCTAGGCAGGACATCTGAAAGATCTCTGTTAAAAGAGACATAAGACATCATTAAAATTCCAAAACAACTATTAAAATTCAACATAAAACTGTAATATACAAAGGAGTTTGGCAAAATTAGCTAAACTTCTTTTTTTTTTCGCGTTTCAAATCATCAATAATTTCCTCCGATAGCGTATCGAAATGTCAGAGAATTTCAAAACAATTGTTCTATAAATATTTTATTGACTCGTGGAACCATGATTGTTTCATGGTTAAGATTCTATAGTGGTTTCAGTTAGTAACAGCTTTTTCTATAAATTAGTAAAACTGTTACTAATTTTTACATTATTTTTTTGAGGAGGGCAAACACATACTTATAGTAAGTAAAATTAAGGTAGGTAGTCTCTAAAAGCTGAATGGAAGTATTTTGGGTCTCCACACAGTAGGAAACTAAAAACGCGTCTCAATTTGGCAGATACTGCAAATCTGCCAGAACATCAACTTCAATCCTACAAAGTTAATGGTCTCCAATCCGTGAACTACCCAGACAT
Source organism: Artemia franciscana (assembly GCF_032884065.1). NCBI lineage: Eukaryota > Metazoa > Arthropoda > Branchiopoda > Anostraca > Artemiidae > Artemia > Artemia franciscana. The sequence continues at coordinate 45,863,823 of NC_088867.1, forward strand.
TAGCGGTTCTGGGCCTCATAAAATGGGGGAGAGAGCAAGGTACACCTAGGTATACTAAGGCATTAAAAATAATAATAAAAAATGACGTCATATACCAGAAAACTAGGATGGGGCAGTTCCCCCCCCACCTAGGCCTAGAAGCGCCAATATGCCAAGACGGAACAAGTGTCCATTGAAATTTGCAAATTCGCTATGCAGATTTGCAAAATCTGTTAAATTGAGCTGCGCATTTAAGCAATGAAAGTTGTTTTCCGGTACATACCTAAAAGATTTTACTCTATACTTTTCCGATACCCAAAGAGCGTAATCGTAACCTCAGTAGCTCATGCTTTTTGCTGATGCTGATGAAAAATAGCGTGAAATTAAGTAACGAAGATTGAACTTGCAAGATAGACTATTTTAGCGTCATTATTTTAGTAGCGCTTATTTTAAACTACTACTGCTACTAACAACTCACTGCAGTACCAAGCCGCCTAACCCAAGACAGCCACGGGCGCTCTGTTCAAAGCTTTCCTCTTTATACCCTCCCAAGAAGTTCTCATTTCCCTAAAACCCTTATAATGATCTATATTTGTCAACATTCTCCCTGCTTACCCTGAGGAATCTTTCCAGTCCCCTAATAGCATCCCAGCAATACTCCCAAACATACATTTCAGCCCCTTTTCATTCGACTTTACTCATATGTATGTTACCTCACAAATCCGTCACTGTTTCATGTTTATACATAAAACGAAACACACTTTCATTTATGCACCCATGCATTGGGTGTGAATTTTTTTTTTACCCTCAACATATTTCTTTCTTTTCCGAAAGGTAAACAACCACTTCTTACTTCAATGAACCAATTTAGATACTCCCTTTTTAAAGAGCTTCCGGTTCAATAACTCACGGATAGATACTGGAGAAAGTCACCCCCTTCTTCAGTGACAAAGCTTTGAAATTACTAATTTCTCAGCCCTCGTTTGATTTTAATCTTTTTTTATATGGGGGGGGGTGGACTTTCTTCTTTCCTAATCATTTCTGAAATGTATGAGAAGCAGCCTTTAGGTCTAGGTACGGCGGTAAGAAAAAGTATTTTTGGTACCATTAGGAAGAGTAGCAAGTTCTTCAAAAGTACTGAGCATGGCCAAATCCAGGGCATCATCTTTGTCAAGCGTCAATCTTGTAGCTAAAATCTCCTTATCTCCAATGGTCACCTACAATAAGAAAACCAAGTGACATGGGATAAACACTGTGTTCCCGGAGGATATTGTATTTTAATTTGTGTAATGTATTAATGTGGTCAACTATACAAGAATAGTTTACTATTACTTTTTTATAATAGAATAGTTACTTTTTTTTACTAAAGTAAAAAAGGTAAAGGTAAAGGATACGGCATTAGACTTTACAGTCCGTACCGGCGGTGCTGATCTCCGTTTCTTGGTCCTTCAGCCAGGAATTGCAATGGGGGGTTGGGGACCAGCCATCCTATGCTTTTCGCACACCCTTCCTGTTTACCTTCCCCAGATTTCTCCAGGTACCCATTTAGAGCTGGGTCGACTCTGACTAAGCTTACAGAGTCACGCCACTGACCCCCGTCCCAAACTGAAGAAAACTGAAGAAAAATTTGGCTCCCCTTTTTGGCATACGCTTAAGAAGGTAATTTGCTTTGAAAAGTATGTGGCATAAGTTATTGCAAATTAACTGCGAATACGGAACAGTTTATTAAATAATGCCTTAATATGTATTATAATAGTTATTAAAATAGGAGTAATTTCAATGAGTAAAGAGTAACTTACAAAACATTTGAGTGTTAATACTTAATAATCATTATTTCTCATTAATTTAGTCATTTCCCTCCATTTCCCCAATTTTATGATGATTATACAAAAGTTAATTCACTTAAGACGCTTGTTAGCCGTATTCAGAAAAATTAAATTGAAAAGTGCTCACTGAGTCAATTTTTGCTCGTTCCAGCTGTTAGTTGACTCTTACTTGGAACGAACAATTCGATCTCTCATGCTCTTAACTTTTTGCCGAACCGAGAACATGCTCAATATTAGTATCAACAAGGGCGTTTCCAGGATTTTTTTTTCGGGAGTGGGGGTATTTTTAGGAGGGTGGGGGGTTTACAATAAAACTAAACAGCCTATCAAAAATTGTATGCATTTTTTTTACATTTTTATGAATCGGAAAATATTCCGACGGGTGGGGGAGATCGAACACCGTGAAGAACGAAGTGTCCTGTACGTAATTCTGCGAGCTAAGCTATGCCCACAGTTCAACTTACTTTCCATGATTGACCAGTCAGATCTAAGGTTGAAGGAAATAATATAGCTCTACATTTGGACAAAATAGAAATAAAGGACAAAATAGAGCTCTACATTTGAAAGGAATGAGTTTAAACGAGAGAAAAAGTAGATGAAAATTAGTATCATATTAAAACTGATAAACTAAATTGATTGTAACAAGAAAATTTAAATCGATTTTTTTTTCTCCTTGAACTTTAACTAGTACGAGTTGTATTTTGATTATTCATTAATTCTTTGTAAAAATTCAACGGTCTGAAATTCTATAAGGGGAGACAGCTCTATAGAAAGGATGGAAGATTGAAAAAAACAGTTTTAGAATCTGTACACTAAAAGATGTGATACATAAAAGGTGTTTAAGAGAAAGGTATTTGGGAATAAACGAGTGTTCACATAGACTTTTCACATTGTTCTCTCACCATTAAAATTGTCCGCTTCTTTAGCGAGAAAAATAAGTTCAATACGGAATAAAGATCCAAGAAAGGCATTAAGATCCTCCAGAGACATTGCTGGCGGATGCTGCCGAATCAACTTTTCAGTTGCTAGGTCTTTTTTACGTGGAAAAGTAGTAAGCCTGTCACCCGACTTCGCGACAGCGTGGATTAATCCCTGGGACCCATATTGCCAAGCAGAGCATCCCTCCACTGCGCTAACATAGAGCTTATTTTACTGTAAGTGTGTACATTTTGCGTAGCCTAATTTATTTGATTATTTGGGCTTATGGAAATTGTTGGTTTAACAATCAGGTCATTTTTTGATAAAAGAGCGAAAAAAAAACTATTTCCACAAAGGAGCATTTCTACAAAGAGGAAAATCTGACTGCGGAACTACAATCCTTCAAAAATCTGAACTCAATGTTCATTAACTAAAATATAATATATATCTATCTATATATATAAAAATAAGTTGTCTGTCTGTGGATCTGTGGATCAGGTGACGTCATGTTTCTGTGTAGACTGACGTCATGAAATTAGTTGTCGTCATTTTTGTTATGACGATGCTTAGTATATTGTAAAACACATTAATTTGGTTAATAATATACCATTTAAAACACCAAAATGAACATGCTGGAGTAGTCACTCGGTGAGAGAGGGTGTCAGAACGGAGAATGAAGGTCCCAGGTTCAAATCCTGGTTAGGCTAAAAAAGGTAAAAAACTAAAAACTAAAAAAAAAACTGAAAAAACTAAAAAAAGGCAAAAACTACAAAAAAAACTAAAAACTAATAAAAAAAATAAAAAAGCCAAAAAACTAAAAAAACTAAAAAAACTAAAAAAAGGAAAAAAACTTAAAAACTAAAAACTAAAAAAAAACTAAGAAAAAGGAAAAAACTGAAAAATAGAAGAGAAAAAGAAAACTAATAAAATTAAGAATAAAAATAAAAAAAAATAAAAAAGATAAAAACTAAAAAAAAAGTAAAAAGAAAAAACGAAAAAAAACTAAAAAAGCTAAAAAAAAGGTAAAAACCAATTAAAAACTAAAAAGAAAAAAAGGTAAAAAACTAAAAAAAAATTTCATCTAAAAAACTAAAAAAGGTAAAACCTAAAAGAACTAAAAAAGAAAAAAAAACTAAAAAAAGGAAAAAAACTGAAAAATAAAGGAGAAAAAGAAAACTAAAAAATATAAATAAAAATAAAAAAACTAAAAAGATAAAAACTTCAAAAAAAAACTAAAAAGAAAAAAGAAAAAAACTAAAAAACCTAAAAAAAGGTCAAAACCAATAAAAAAAAACTAAAAGGAAAAAAAGGGAAAAAATTAAAAATTTATTTCATCATATACCAATTCAAAAACGAATGTATACCGGGATGACGACCGGGACACAGGGAATATAAATGACACAACTACAACGGGGACGCCGGGGGCACAGGGGGATATAAATGACGACCGGGACACCGGGACACAAGGAATATAAATGACGCCCGGGACGCTCAAAGAGAAATCACAGACTGGGACACCGGGACACAAATGACGACCGGGACACAGGGAATATAAATGACGACCGGGACACAGGGACATAACTACAAAGGGGACGCCGGGGTGCACAGGGGGATATATAAATGACGATGGCGACTCAGGGAATGGTCGATTAGCAATCACCATCAACAAAGCTCAAGGGCAATCATTAGAATCATGAGGTATAGATCTGAATACGGATTGTTTTCCCATGGACCATTATATGTTGCATGTTCAAGAGTCGGTAAACCTGACAATCTATTTATATGCACAGACAATGGGACAGCAAAGATTGTTGTATATTCGCAATTTTTACGTAGTTAAAAACATATATATATATATATATATATATATATAAATATATATATATATCTATCTATATTCACAGGTGGGACATAGGGACACAACTACAATGGCGCGTAACGACTTACGCGCGCGGGGGGGCGCGAAGCGCCACCCCAACAGCTAGTATATATATATATATATATATATATATATATATATATATATATATATATATATATATATATATATATATATATATATATAATTATATATTTAAAATATATTTTAAATTATATGTTTTAAAAATTATATATTTTTACATTAACTAAAATAATAATAAAAAATACTAAAATGTTTATTTCAGGTAGGTTCACTTGAGCAATAAATAAATACAAAGTTTCAACCAAGTATTAACGTAGCTCATAATTAACCTTCTGCGGATGAAGGATGACAGATTGTTGAAAACTGTCCTTTTTGGCCAACCGTCCAGGGCTAAACGGAAAGCAGGTCGTTCGCGGTTGGGTTGGGAGGATGTACAGAAAGATTGAAGGGAAATGGGAACTTTCTGGGAATGTATAAAGAAGGAGGCTTTGAATAGATTAGGATGGAGGAGTGTGAGTAGCTGTGTTAGCCTCAGGCGGCTTGGTGCTCCGGTGAGTTGTTAGTAGCAGTAATAATTAACCTGATTAATATAACATAGTAATTTTAAGGGTCGCGTATTGAACTGTGTCATATTATTAAAGAGGATCTCATTTTATTTTTGAATTCTTAAGGATTTAAAACCTTTTTTGTTCAAAAAAAAAAAAAAAAAAATGAATTCAATTCGCAGGAAATTATTGCGGCAAAGCAAAAACCACATATAAACAGATATTTATGAAACGCAGTATTGCAGATCTGGAAAATGTAACTTCCGTCCGGTATATATAAAATACAAATTAGATTTCCAGCCTTCACAACAAATGCAGGGTTTGTATTGTAACTGAACACTCCGCTAAGTTATAGTCGTTCTTTGAAAATATGCAATTGCTGTCCCCGTTCTGAGTGAACGGCTTAAAAGTACAAACTAGATTTAGTTTATTCGAGTGACATTCGAGGAGATAAATGGAAAAAATGTAAAAATAGAGCAACAGATCGCAAAAATAAAATTAGTTTTAGACTGTATTTAGGCACATATCAAAATAAAAAAAAGAAGTTATTTGACATATGATTTGGCTTTTCACGCATTCGAGAGAACTTTCAGAAAGTCAGCTGGGGATGATTATAAAAGTTATTTACAACTGCCAAAGAGCCGTTTGTTTTTAATTGACATATTGTACTTAATCTAAGATAACTAAACTGCATATTCATAATTTCAGTCGACTCTCTATAACTCGAAATCTTGGAATTATTTTTAATCCCCTCGGAAAAACCTGTCTAAAAAAATCAAATCATTTTTATACAACCCTGAAAAGGCTTATACCAGCTTTGCGTCTCACTCAAGACTAACTGTCTTGGCTTTTTCTCCGATTAGCCATGAGTTGAGGGCAACTTGATTTTAATTCACATCAAGTTATCACTAAGCCATTTCTAATTGGAGATGAGGCCAAGACAGATAGTCTGAAGAAAAACCATACATAGCTCCATAAATCATAACTCGAACAAAAACCATAACTCGAAATAATTCTGTGGTTGTATTTTACCTCTGTATGTCCAAATGACCCAAAAATTAACTCTAAAACCCCAAATTCAGTATATAATTCGCCGTTTAATTTTCATTTTACCTCCAAAAGTCAAAGTTTACCTCTGTATCTCGAGGTATTTTTCAGCGAAGTCGAAACCCTGGTATGCAGCTTGCAACGTGTAAACTTTGATATATATATAATTTTGTTTAACATATTTTTGTATCAGATTCGGTTAATGTTCAGGTGTCGTTCCCTAGGAAACTAAATTTATTAATTGTATTTGAAAATAAAGTCTTGGCATTTTGAAAGTCAAGTCTTGATTTGTCAAGTCTATAACTCAAATTTTCATTGGGCTTACCTCTATAACTTGTTACTTTTATAAGTTGAATATTGTGTATAATGACCTGTATAACTCGAACTATGCGTAAGTCGAACTAAGCGTAACTCGAAGAAAAATCGTGCTCTAGTAAATTTCGAGTTAGCGAGAGCCGAATATATAATTATATTTTTGCTAAAAAAAACGAATTACCTTGTAAACATTGGGCTTACCTCTATAACTTGTTACTTTTATAAGTTGAATATTGTGTATAATGACCTCTATAACTCGAACTATGCGTAAGTGGAGCTAAGCGTAACTCGAAGAAAAATCATCTCTTCTAGTAAATTTCGAGTTAGCGAGAGCCGACTATATCATTATATTTTTGCTAAAAAAAACGAGTTACCTTGTAAACATAAAGTCTGTTCGGTGTATCAACAGCCGGTGGATTGTTACTTCTACTTTTTACTTGTTACTTTTAACTTTGAACTTGTTAACTTAGGAACTTGTTCACTTTGGAACTTGTTACTTTTATAAGTTGAATATGGTGTAGAATGACCTCTATAACTCGAACTATGCGTAAACTCGAAGAAAAATCGTGGTCCACTAAATTTCGAGTTAGCGAAAGCCGACTATATAATTATATTTTTGCTTAAAAAAAACTAAGTTACCTTGTAAACATAAAGTCTGTTCGGTGTATCAACAGCTGGTGGATAATTGCTTAAAAGTTGGTATGTCGGCACCCCCCATCCGTGCATTTCACAAACACGCATAAGCTCCTGAAAAATAAGTGTTTATCAAAGCTAGAAAGCTAGGAACATTAGAAAGCTAGAAAACTAGACATTTTCAAAGTTCAAACATCCGTTCCATTTTAATTGCAAATTACTAAAATACAGATTGTGACTACATAACCACAAATTACAATAATTGTAGCTACGTTTATTCACTAAGTTATGTAGTTAATATGAACAAGGAAAGAGCTATAGTAAAGTAAAGTTTTACTTTTTCTCTCAATTCTACTTTATTAAACAGTAAATAACTTTAGCGTAAAGAGCAGGACGTTGAGGGAGGAACAGCCCCTTTCATACACGGAGTAATTTCTGTTCGTTTTAAGTTTTAATGTCGCTCCTTACTTTCAGTTAAAAAAACTTGTTTTTTTATTTAATTTCTGAACGTTTTTGAATTAATGCATGTTTTTATTTTGGCTCTCCGTAAATGAATAATTAAAACGAAATTTGCGCATTAATTTTTTTTGGCCTAATGGCTTTCCCTTAGTTTTGATCAGACGATTTTGAGAAAAAGGGTGGGAGAGGAGGCCTAGTTGCCGTCCAATTTTTCGGTTACTTAAAAAGGCAACTAGAATTTTCAATTTTTAACGGACGTTTTTATTAATAAAAAATATCCATAACTTACAAATTAACTTACGTAACGAACTTCTGTATTCGTATATATTTATTATGTATATGAGGAGGTTTGCCCCCTCGTTAGTACCTCACTCTTTACACTAAAGCTTTAATTTTGTCCCAATTCTTTAAGATTGACACCTGAATCACAAAGGCTGTAGAATAAATAGCTGAAATTACTAAAAATACTTTAGCGTAAAGAGCGAGCTATTTAGGAAGTAATGGACCCCCCATATGCGTAATAATATATGTTCGTTTTAAGTTTTAATGCTGGTCCTTACTTTCAGTTGAAAAAACTTTTTCATATTTATTTTTTCATTGTTTTTTTTTTTAAATAATGCTAGAAAATCCTGCGGCCCCTTCATGGAATTTCTCTTCTCCCATGACAAATTCCTCCAAGAGAAGATCCAAGAGAAGACATAGTTATTATGTTTTTCGACTATGCTGAACCGAATGGCTATCTCAAAATTTTGATCCGTTGAATTTGGGAAAAAATGAGCGTGGGAGGGGGCCTTAGGTGCCCTCAAATTTTTTTGGTCACTTCAAACTTTTAATTTCCGTTAGAATGAGCCTTCTCGCGATATTCTAGGACCACTTGGTCGATACGATCACCCCTGGGGAAAAAACAACAAACAAACAAACAAATAAACACGCACCCGTGATCGGTCTTCTGGCAAAAAATACTAAGTTCCACATTTTTGTAGATAAGAGCTTGAAACTTCTACAGTAGGGTTCTCTGATACGCTGAATGCGATGGTGAGATTTTCTAAATTTAAGACTAAATTTGATGAAACTTATATATTTAAAATCAGCATAAAAATCCGATTCTTTTGATATATCAATTGGTATCAAAACTCCGTTTTTTAGAGTTTCGTTTACTATTGAGCCGGGTCGCTCCTTACTACAGTTCGTTACCACGAACTGTTTGATATTCTTGATTTATCATTGATTTTTTTACTTTTCACGATTTCATCTCATGGCATGTAAGTACATATATAGGGACTACCGATCCCCTTAAAGCAGGGAGCTCTTTTGACTCCCCTAGAATCCTAAGAAATATCCAGATTCTTCTGGCACCCCACATTTTTTCCACCGAAAATGTATAAATGTATAACTATAGTTATTATTATTATAATTATAATTGTAAAATTATAATTGAATTAAATGTATATGTACGACATATTTATTAAAGCTACAAAAATGAAATCAATCTCAGATCCTAATAGAAATGAGTTCGGCAGGATTCGGCGTCAACATCCCCCCACGCAAAATTGAGCAGCCACAGAAAAAGTACAAAATATGTACCTCAAAATGTCGATCATATGTCCTAAGGGATAACAAAAGGATCAGATATCCCGAACAGTTTTAGGACAGGGGTTGGTTGGTCTACGATCACTTTTGACTTACAAAGAAGGACTAAAACTCTCAATTTCCGACCGAATGAGCCTCCTGTGAAGTTTCTACGATCACTACGGGAAGACTGGGGATGAGGAACGGGCAGCTCCCCTCCTATAGGGAATAATTTCTGCTAATTTTGGAGTTTAATGTTACGATTTAATTTCATGATAACACTGTCGACCAGAAATATTCCCAGAAATCAAGGAGATTAAATATCAATTTATACATTCACCCCTCACCCTTCCTTAGAGCTAATTCTGCATTGATCTGAAATCTCAATGAGAGTTCAGATGCTTTGGCATTAAAATACACGCTTTGAGCACATCTACCCCCTCCCTAGCTATCAGACCTTTTGACTAGTTTGAACAAAATGTCAACTAAAAAAAATAATAATTGTTAAGGAGTGAGGGCACATAAAAAGAGCAAGGAGAGGGGGGGTTGCCCTCCGGTATATCTTCAACTCTCTCACAACTTATATGGAAAGTTTCAGCCTAATACAATCAGCCGTTGCTTAGATAGTGCAAATATAACCTTTTCACAGCCAGTAAGGACATAATGTGTTTTGATTGTTTCGCATACCTCACAACATTTTTTTTTTTCAAGTTCCATCTTAATACTCTAAGCATATTTATATGCTAACAATGAGCAACATGAATAAGTTACATCCCATGGAACAGGGGCTACTAAAGGGGGGTGTCTACCCCGGAGCCAGTTATTTGATCTTTGGACTAGTTTTAATCAAATGACTATCTCAAAATTTTGATCAGATGCATTTGGATGAAAAAGGGTGTTGGGGTGGGGGTTACCCTCCGATTACTTTTGAATATTATAAAGGGCACTGAAATTTTTGATTTCCAAATTAATCGATCCCTTACAAAGTTTACAAGACCACCCTTCTCACAAAAACCTTATATCTTAACAATGAGTAGCTTACATCCCTCGTCCTCGGAGCTGGACGGGTGGTTGTCAAACCCGGAGGCATGGTGATTTGACCTTTGGACTATTTTGAAGAAAACAGCTATCTCAAAATTTTGATCAGATCCGCTTAGGGAAAAAGACGGTGTGGGTGGTGGCTTTTTGCCCTCCAATCACTTTTGATTCTTAAAAAGGGCACTAGAGCTTTTAATTTACAATCAATTGAGCCCTCTCCGAAGCTTATACAACCATCCTTTCCCTACGAAGTGCCTCCGGGAAAAAGATAAATAAACAAATAAATAATAGTGCAATAAACCCTAATGGCTCATTACTATAGGCAACTCTATGACATTGCCTCTGACTTAAACAGGTGAGCAGAACTTTCGATTTCCCTTCTGATGAACATCCGAAATTATCCAGGGGGAATAGTGGGGACTACCCGGGGGGATCGTTTGTAGGGGAATTTTCTTAGGGAGGGAGGGGGAATTTACGCGGGGGAGGGGATTCCTTGGTTAAAAAATCCTAGACACGAGTTCGGCATTTCATTTTAAACAATGGGAAAACGCGGAATTTTATTATTAGAAAAGCCTTCACAGAATTAAATGCATAAAATTAAAATAACGTTAACCGTGTTGTCAATGATAACTAAAGTATCAAAAGAAAATTTATCACAATACACACATCAAAAGAACCAGATCGAAATAACCAAAATCGAAAATTTGATCTCGTTTTTGAGAAAACTCCACCTATTTTTGGTAATTTTACGCGCTACTGCAATATTTAGAATAGCTCCATACTGTACAACATACTGGCGATCATTTTCAAATCACCTTTCATGGTTTTCCTCCTGGTATTTCAGAGCAGAACAAATATAGCCAATTGGCAATTGAAAGCATTTTATTCACCCCCACCTTGCATACATATTAGACTGAAATACCCCGATAAGTCAAGAAGAATGCCGAATGAACTGAGAGAAGAAAATGCTGTTGGCTTGAATATTCGACCCTATAAACAAACAGGGCTTAACGGTTCTGGGTAATGGGTAAACAGGATACATAACAACTTTTGAGCGTATGCGCCATCTAAATATACGGTACTTTTACAACTAGATGGCTGTCAGTGAATCGACAATAGCAAAAATTTTAAAGTAGAAAAATTAAATAGACCTCAAAATGATTGTTAGAAGGCTCTTGAGAAGTTGTCTAACTTCTAAGTTTTTGAGGTGCAATTTGCCACCTCAATTAAGGTATTTATTAAATTTTCTTCCTCCATCAATTCTCAAAGCAATACTTAAATTCTAGAATATTGTTTTTACTCCCTGTCTGTATCCTATAAATAAGTTAGAATAATAGGACTATGACTGAGATCGCGACAATACAGAAAAAAAAAACTAGGCATACTATAGATAAAAAAATCAGAATAACAAGAGCTAAGAGCTCATATGGCATTTGTGACGGGGTCGGAAGAGCTAAGAGCTCATATGGTATGAGCTCTAGCAAAATTCTAAGAATCACAAGGTTGCTTCAAAAGAAAAATCAGAGGCCTAATGCCGGTCGTGATTTAAAATAAGAGCTCTGAGTCATGAGGTCCTTCTAAATATCAAAATTCATTAAGATCCGATTACCCACTCGTAAGTTAAAAATACCTCAATTTTTCTAATATTTTCTCTCCCTTCAGCCCCCCAGATAGTCGAATCGGGGAAAACGACTTTATCAAGTCAATTTGTGCAGCTACCTGACACTCCTACCAATTTTCATCGTCCTAGCACGTCCAGAAGCACCGAACTCGCCAAAGCACTGAACCCCACCACCTAACTCTACCAAAGAGAGCGGATCCAATCCGGTTACGTCAATCAAGTATCTACGACATTTATAAGCGTTTTCCAAGATTTCCGGTTCCCCCTTCCAACTCCCCCCAATGTCAAAAGATCTGGTCGGGATTTGAAATAAGAGCTCTGAGACAGGAGTTCCATCTAAATATCAAATTTCATTAAGATCCGGTCACCCGTTCTTAAGTTAAAAATAACTCAATTTCTCTGATTTTTCCAAATTAACAACCCCCAGCTCCCTCAAAGAAAACGGATCCGTACCAATTATGTCAATCTCGTATCTATACCTTGTGCTTATTCTTCCCATCAAGTTTCATCCCGATCTCTCCACTCTTAGGGTTTTCCATGATTTCTGGTTTCCAAGATTTCTGTTTCCCCCCTCCAACCCTCATGTCCTAGGATCCGATTCGAATTGAAAATGGAGCATATGAGACATAAGATTCTTCTATATATCAAGTTTCATTAAGATCCGATCACCCATTCGTAAGATACCTCGATTTTCACGTTTTCCAAGAATTCCGGTTTCCCTCTCCAACTCCCTTCAATGTCAAGGGATCTGGTCGGAATTTAAAATAAGAGTATTAAAGCACAAGATCCCTCTAGATATCAAATTTTATCAAGATCTGATCACCCGTTCGTAAGTTACAAATACCTCATTTTTTCTATTCTTCCGAATTATTCCCCCCCCCCCCAACTCCACCAAAGAGAGCGGATCCGGTCCGATTATGTCAGTTACCTATCTTGGACTTGTGCTTATTCTTTCCCCCAAGTTTCATCCTGATCTCTCCGCTTTAAGCATTTTCCAAGATTTCCGGTCCCCCCTGATGACAGTGGATCCGGTCGGGATTTAAAATAAAAAAATCTGAGTTTCGAGGTCCTTCTAAGCATGAAATTTCATTAAGATACGATCACTCTTTTGTAAGTCAAAAATACCTCATTTTTTCAATTTTTTTAGAATTAACCCTCTCCCCAACTCCCCCAAAGAGAGCAGATCCGTTCCGGTTATGTCAATCCCGTATCTAGAACCTGAGCTTATTTTCCCACCAAGTTTCATCCCGATCCCTCTACTCTAAGCGTTTTCCAAGATTTTAGGTTCCCCCATTCGACTTCCCCTTCACTGGATCCCGTCGGGATTTAAAATAAGAGCTCTGAGACACGATATCCTTCCAAACATCAAATTTCATTAAGATTCCATCATCCATTCGTAAGTTAAAAATACTTCATTTTTTTTTTTTTTTCTCCCAATCAACCGACCCAACTCCCCCCTCCCCCAGATGGTCAAATCGCGAAAACGACTATTTCTAATTTAATCTGGTCCGGTCCCTGATACGCCTGCCAAATTTCATCGTCCTAGCTTACCTGGAAGTGCCTAAAGTAGCAAAACCGGGACAGACAGACAGACCGACAGATAGACCGACAGAATTTGCGATCGCTATATGTCACCAAGTGCCATAAAAAAGCAGAAGATTAAGTTCACCTTAGATAGGGTCTCTCCGATCTAACTAATTAGAAATGATCATGACTTGGTAGCTAAAGGCGAACATTTTTACTAATTGACAATAAAGTGGAGGAGCGCCAAAACCCTCTACCCATGGGGTACCCCTGACCTTGGGACTTAGTGTGAGGAACAATAACGTGGTATTTGGAAAAATAAAACGAAAAATATTCGAAAAACAGACCTGCATGCACTCCACAAGCCACATGGACCTTCTCACTGTATCCTGTCCTGCCTTTGTACTCAGTAGCCCCGCGGCACCGCGATCCGGGCGGGTTATACAATTGGCGGTAATTGACTCCAAACTTCAAAAAGATATTTGTTAGAAATTTTGAGTCAAGAAGCTTTATTTATAGGAAGTAACAAGGCACTTGAATACAAAAGAAAATACAAAAACGCCCAAAACTCCAAGATAAAAGGTGTTTCAAAAAGAACTCCGGTTTTGAAAAGTCCTATGTTTTTACGGCTTTGAAAAGTCCTACATTTTTACGGCTTTGAAAAGTCATGCACGGCATTAATATATACTCGTAAAGGCAGGTATACAGAGGGCTTCCCCGGGTCAAACCCTTACGAAGGGTTCGGATTATTTAAACTTTCATGAGTCGATCACTTTGCCTATTCTCTTTGATGAGCCGAGTCCCATGCCTAAAAAAACCTTATGCATACGTACCTGGTGTAATTTAAATGTTTCTATAAAAATTTAGGTCATTTACTATATCTAAATAGTAAATAAAAACACAAGTTAGATTTTTCGATATAAAAAAAAGTGAATCGTTTTGCGAACCAGGAAGACTTTCTTGATTCCGATTCTAGGGAATACCTGATGTTCCTGATTACTGGTTCCAATAAATCACCCCTTCACTTATTGCAGACTTCAGAGATTTTGGAAACAGTTTTTGTATAAAAAGAGAAGAAAAAAAATTCTGATTTGTATGATAAATGATTAATATTCCATCTTAATGCTCATCTCGAAATTTGAGATGTTCCTTATTACATACTTATATTTGAAGACCATCTTTTCAAATTTTCTAGCTCAATTAATATTCCTCCACCAATTTTTGTTCGCTAAAGTATCAAGGACATACAAATAACAAGCTTTTTGCCCCACTGGGCCCATTTTTAGTTTATTCATACCCGAAAACACTGTTTTTAAGCTTCTTCTTTTGATTGTTTCACAGCTTTGAAGCTATTAGGACAGTATCACATTTTCGCCAGCGCCGGAAAATTAAACTGTGAAATAAAAAAAATAAAAAAAATAGTTAAATTTGAAGACGCTTTTCTTCCGTAAAAAATCGGAACACTAAGGACCTGTTGATTCACAAACACAACTAAAAATTCAAAGGAAAAACTATACCTTTTGTCTGGTGCCACATACTCTTGGCTTTTATTTCTGATTATTCGCCCACATGTCTTCTTTTTAAATTTGGCGCCACTACTACCTAAAATTTAACAGCTGCATATGGCGATCTTTTTTTACTAAAATTGAATTTAAGATCTTATTCGACTTTTTATACATGGTTGTGCAATTTTCCGCTTTTACTTTCCTTTGTATTTCAACAATTCAGATTTATAATTTAGCGAAAAATTGTTAGGAGCAATCATTTGTAGCAAATTAGACTGCTAAAAACAGCTTTAAGTTTGTATTTCTTTAATTAAAACAGCAACTACTAAAATCAACAAAAAATAAAGCTTACTTTGGTAGAGGTCCTCCGGGCAAACTTCCGTTTGAAATACTCCGGACAAGTTCTTTCCGGGCTTCATATTCGGTTCTATTGACCGGTCTAGACCAAGCAACCTCCACTACCGCGTTGTCTATTATTGCTGGCTCGTGACCTACCAAATAAAAAAGAAATGAGTTTAAAAATAACCACACTGCGCTGTATTCAATAGGAGGAAGCTTCCATCTTAGTAACCATTGTTCTGGCACACACACACACACACATACACACACAAAAAAGGCGGTTGATGAGACTGATATACTTTATAACAATATAAGCGAGGTAACGAATATGGTCCATACGAAACTCAATGATTTTAAAAACGTAACTCTGAGTATCTTTATTTTGCGCGTACTAGGAACTGTGCCATATGTCTCAAATTTGAACCAACAGTAGCATGAAATGGTCTTCGACTGCATGAAAGTGATCGCACGACATCACTTTCAACTAATCATATGCGTTTTCCACTACCGTAAAGTTATTGAAAGAGAAAATCACATTTTATTCCTTTAGTCAGAGCGTCACCGACAGCCGATGAAAACTACTCTCTGTTGAGTAAAATCCGAATTCTGCACTACTAATGATTTAAATTTGCGCCAGATGGTCTCTGAATTGAGACAGAGGGTTGAGAGATGGCCAAAATAGCGATACTGGGGTCCTACGCAAATGAGACTGGTGGACCACGTTAGCCACCCTGATAAGACCGTAGTATTTGCACATACTTGCAACCGCCATTTTTGTTGGTCGTTTTAACGCAAAGCAAAGAAATCAGTTGGCAATGACACCAACTTTTAGCAAAAGAAAATTTAACCAGCTCTACTCTATTGTATATGGCAATTCTGGCTGATTCCTACTTTCATACAGTGAAAGGGATATTCCCTAAGAATTAGGACATTCCTTGTATAGATATATCCTAAAACCCAGGGTAGATTGCAAGTTTTTAGGTGGGTTCCCCCAACAGTTTCTTATAACTGTCGTATAAACCACCTACTTTAACTGATTTGAAAACTCCCCCCTCCAAATCTTGAAACAAATTCACAAATACATGAAATCCGTTTTCAATTATTAACATGATGTAGACCCGTGATTCCCAACGTGGGGTACACACTTCTCCGATGGGGCATGGGAATATTATTTTGGGTCACGGGCAGGACGTACACCCTTCAACTCACAATAGTGTAGAGCCTTAATTAAAATTTCATCACATTCACATACATTTAAAGAGCAAAGCAAATACATGATAGTAATACACTAACGTCATACATTGTATGAAAGGTATTATATACAGAAATTAAATAAAAAAACTGATTTTTTTAGCTGAAAGTAAGGAGCGACATTAAAACTTAAAACGAACAGAAATTACTCCGTATATGAAATGGGTTGTCCCCTCTGCAATCCCTCGCTCTTTACGCTAAAGCTTTTAATTGTTTTAAAAAGTAGAATTGTGGCAAAGAGTCAAACTTTGGCGTAAAGAGCGAGGGATTGCAGACGGGACAACCCATTTCATATACGGAGTAATTTCTGTTCGTTTTAAGTTTTAATATCGCTCCTTACTTTCAGCTAAAAAAATCAGTTTTTTTATTTAATTTCTGAACGTTTTTGAATTAATGCATGTTTGGTTTTGGCTCTCCGCACATAAATTATTAAAATGAAATGTGTATATTAATTCTTTTTTGGCTAAATGGCTTTCTCTTAGTTTTGATAAGACGATTTTGAGAAATAAGGGATGGAGAAGGAGGCCTAGTTGCCCTCCAATTTTTCGGTTACTTAAAAAGGCTACTAGAACTTTTAATTTTTAACGAACGTTTTTATTAGTAAAAAATATACGTAACTTAAGAATCAACTTACGTAACAAACTTTCATAACCTTATATTTTTATTATGTATATGAGGGGGTTCGTCCCCTCGTTAATACCTCGCTCTTTACACTAAATCTTAACTTTTCCCCAATTCTTTAAGAATGACCCCTGAATCAGAAAGGCCGTAGAATAAATAGTTAAAATAACTAAAAATACTTTAGCATAAAGAGCAAGGTATTTATCTCCTCCTAAATACCTCGCTCTTTATGCTAAAGTATTTTTAGAACCCCTCATATGCGTAATAATCTCTGTTCGTTTTAAGTTTCAATGCTACTTCTTCCTTTCATTTGAAAAAAAGTTTTCATGTTTATTTTTCATTGTTTTCTTATAGTAATGCTAGAGAATCCTGTGCCCTTTTCATTGAATTTTTCATCCGCCATGACAGATTTCTCCAAGGAAAGATCCTCCAACATAGCCCCCTCTCCTCAGCCCCACCCCCAAACAAAATAAAATCCCCCTGAAAACGTCTGTACACTTCCCAATAACCATTAATATATGTAAACACTGGTCAAAGTTTGTAACTTGCAGCCCCTCCCCTAGGCAACTGTGGGGGAGTAAGACATACCCAAAGACATAGTTATTATGGTTTTCGACTATGCTGAACAAAATGGCTATCTCAAAATTTTGATCCGTTGACTTTGAGAAAAAAATGAGCGTGGGAGGGGGCCTAGATACCCTCCAATTTTTTCGGTCACTTAAAAAGGGCACTAGAACTTTTCATTCTGTCATTTTCGTTAAGATCCTACGACTTTTAGGGGGTGTTTTCCCCTATTTTCCTAAATAAAGCAAATTTTCTCAGGCTCGTAACTTTTTATGGGTAGGACTAAACTTGATAAAACTTATATATTTGAAATCAGCATTAAAATGCGATTCTTTTGATGTAGCTATTGATATCAAAATTCAATTTTTTAGAGTTTTGGTTACTATTGAGCCGGGTCGCTCCTTACTACAGTTCGTTACCACGAACTGTTTGACAAATTTTCATTCGCAAGACGCATCTAGAGGATATCTAGTAGGACATCTAGAGGACAACTTAAAAAACGATACCAAGTTAATGGCTTTTTAAATCTTCAGTTGAATATGCGTAAAATGTTGGGTAACAAAATTTAAATATCGCGAGGGGTCATCAGGATTTTAGACATGCTTGGTGGGACATAGCCCGAACACGGTTGAGAACCGCTGATGTAGGCCATCTTGCTGTCCCTAGTAAAGCTGTACTGTCAGTAGTACATGCAATTCTGAAACCATGTTTCAAACAGGTTTAATCCGGATAGCTTTCTACAGTTACAAGGACATGCTATAGAACTGAGGGTTCACACCAAAAACATGGAACTTTTACTGTCATTAAATAAAGTCTTATTTTTTTAGAAAGTCTTTTTTTTGGGGGGGAGGGGTGGAGGCAATTGGTCTTTGTGGCCTGAGCCTCAATTCATTTTGTGATTATGCCCATAATAATAATAAGAATATTAGTAACTATTTTAATTTCTAAACTGGCTGTACGAAAAGAGTGTATCAATCCCACTTTCTAGGGCTAAAATGAAAAACGTTGAGATGGCTAAGGCACGTTGTGCGAATGAAGGACGACAGATTGTTTTTTCGGCCAACCGTCTAAGGCTAAACGAAAAGCAGGTTGTCCTCGTCTGGGGTGGGAGGACGTCATAAAGAAAGATTTAAAGGAAATGGGAACTTCCTGGGATGCTATAAAGAGGGAGACTTTGAATAGATTGGGATGGAGGAGGAGCGTGAGTAGCTGTGTTGGCCTTAGGGGGCTTGGTGCTGCGTTGAGTTGTGAGTAATAGTAGTAAATAAAAATAACATCAATATTGTCAAATTAACAGCATTGCTATTATCAACCTCCCAAAAAAACCTCTCATAAAAAGCTTAGTATTATTTAATCAACTAAGAACCATGAGCTGTATAAACAATTACAAATTTGCAACTTACAGTTTTTACGAGTAACTCTAGTATTTGTGCATCTCAATTAAAGAGTAATTTTTAATCTACCGTTATTGTTAATCTACCGATATTTTTAATAACATTATTTTTAATCTACCGATAACTTGTTTAGGTGTATTTTTATCGCGTTCTACCCTGGATAAGGCCTTGAGTCCAACTTTGACTGGTGCCCCCCCAAACATTAGTTCTTATATAGAACCTTCCTGAAAAGTTTGTGAACAGCTACGAATTTATCCTCTATGAACCAGATGTCAAAAGATCTATTCGGGATTTGAAATAAGAGCTCTGAGACATAAATTCCTTCTAAATATCAAATTTCATTAAGATCCGAGCACCCATTCGTAAGATAAAAATACCCCAATTTTCACGTTTTCCAAGAATTCCGGTTTTCCCCTCCAACCCCTCCAACCCCCCTCCCACAATGTCACAGGATCTGGTCGGAATTTAAAATCAGAGCTTTAAAGCTCAAGATCCTTCTAAATATCAAATTTCATTAAGATCTGGTCACCCTTTCGTAAGTTACAAATACCTCATTTTCGAAATTACCCCCCCCCCCCCCAACTCCACCAAAGAGAGCAGATCTGTTCCGGTTATGTCAGTCACGTATCTTAAGAAGGTTTTAATTCTTCCCATCCAGTTTCATCCTGATCTCTCTGCTTTAAGTATTTTCTAAGATTTCCGGTCTCCCCCCAACTACCCCCCCTTGACCATGGATCCGGTTGGGGTTTACAATAAGAGATCTGAGTTACAAGGTCCTTCTAAATATGAAGTTTCATGAAGATCCGATCACTCCTTCGTAAGTTAAAAATACATCATTTTTTTCTAATTTTTCAGAATTACCCCCCCCCCCCCCCAATAGAACGGATCCGTTCCAATTATGTAAATCACGTATCTAAGACTTCTGCTTACTTTTCCCACCAAGTTTCATCCTGATCCCTCCAATCTAAGCGTTGTTCATGATTTTAGGTCCCCCCCCCCCCCAGAATCCCCCCAATGCCGCCAGATCCGGTCGAGAATTACAATAAGAGCTTTGAGACACGATATCCATCCAAATATCAAATTTAATTGAGATCCGATCACCCGTTCGTAAGTTAAAAATACCTCATTTTTTCTAACTTTTTCAGAGTTACCCCCCCCCCCCCCAACTGCCCCAAAGAAAGCGGATCCGTTCCGGTTATGTCAATCATGTATCTAGGACTTGTGATTATTTTTCTCATCAATTTTCATCCCGATCCCTCCACTCTAAGTGTTTTCCAAGATTTTAGGTTCCCCCTCCCAACTCCCCCCCCCAATGTCAGCAGATCCGGTCGGGATTTAAAATAACAGCTCTAAGACACGATATCTTTCCAAACATCAAATTTCATTAAGATCTGATCAACTGTTCGTAATTTAAAAATACTTCATTTTTTCTATTTTTTCCGAATTAACGGGCCCCCCACTCTCCCCGGATGGTCAAATCGGGAAAACGCCTATTCCTAATTTAACTTGTCCAGTCCCTGATATGCCTGCCAAATTTCATCGTCCTAGCTTAACTGAAAGTGCCTAAAGTAGCAAAACCGGGACCGACAGACAGACCGACAGAATTTGCGATTGCTATAAGTCACTTGGTTAATACCAAGTGCCATAAAAATGAGCGTGGGAGGGGGCCTAGTTGCCCTCCAGTTTTTTGGGTCACTCAAAAAGGGGACTAGGACTTTTAATTTTCGTCAGATTTAGCCCTCTCGCGACATTCTAGAACCACTGGGTCGATATGATCACCCTTGGAAAAAAAGTAATAAACACACATACGTGATCTTTCTTCTGGCAAAAAAATACAAAATTCCACATTTTTGCAGATAGGAGCTTGAAACCTCTACAGTAGGGTGTAATTTTCATTAAGATTCTATGAATTTTAGGTGGGATTTCCCCCTTTTTTCGAAAATAAGGCTAATTTTCACAGGCTCGTAACTTTTGATGAGTAAGACTAAACGTGAAGAAACTTATACATTTCAGCATTAAAATCCGATTCTTTTGATGTATCTACTGATATCAAAATTCCATTTCTTAGAGTTTCGGTTACTATTGAGTCGTATCGCTTCTTACTACAGTTCGTGACGACGAACTGTTAGATAACTACAATGCAATTCTCATAGACTCTTGGAACGATGCAAGTTACGAAATTAAGTGAAATATCATCGTCTCTTTTATTTAGTCTATCGGAATAAGTTAATTAATTATATTGCATATTTCAAGGAAACCAAATGAATTGAAAGGCATGCTTTATGAAATTGAAAAAGAAGGAAAACTAGAAGTATATATAGTTTGAATATAATGCTTAAAACAAGGTTCGATACATTCTTCGCATCAGCCGCTATTAATAGCAGAAATAAGTCATAAGAGGTTCCAGCCTATTCGTCATAGATTGTAAATCTGAGAATTGGGCAGAGCTATTTGGGGTTACTCGCAGCAACGATAAGAGCACGGTAAAATATTACATAAGACTAATTTACTCACTGGCGGTTCTGGCCTCTTTTGTGTCCAGGGGAAAGTTTTTATTAGCCCCTCGCCCCCTGTCTACCAAAATTTTCAGGCCGAATTTTGACAAAAACTCATTTATTAACAAAATTTTGCATTTGTTTAAATCTGACTATTCTTACTTTATATGGGAAAATTGAAAATTTCGAATTCAATTTGCTTATTTTTACTGCGAACTACACCCTCTACTTTATTTTAACAACAATATAATTTCAAAAATTACAAAATGATTATAAACGTTGGATTATTTGTTTAAGATTTTGTACCCTTAAAATTTCTGCACCCAGGGCAAGGTCTCTGCCCCCCCCCCCGTTAAAGCCACCTCTGAACTTACTCGATATACTACTGTAAGTGAAAAAAGTACCAAATACATCAAAATAAAAATATTTTTGATCTCTGAGCCCATCTTAGGTCTATTCATACATGATAACCACGATTTTCTTGGTATTTTCTTTAAGTTATTTCAAATTATCTTCAGAACGCCATCACATTTTACCAGATGTTGCAACGTTAAATAATGAAAACATACAAGTAAAACAAAATAATTGAACTAAACTAACCTAAATAGCTAATCTATATAAGTAAAACTAAACTAAATAAATAAAACTGAACATAAACTATATGTTGATTTCTATAGCAGTGCTGTTGAGTCGGAGTCGTTGAGTCAGAATTTTAGCAAACATTTGCTGAATAGAGTCAGAGTTCAGAGTTGGGAGTCAGTGAACTGAAAACGCCAGAAGTTGTATTCGGTTATAACTTACAAAATCTAGTTAAACGACGCTTTAAAACACGTCTGCGGAGTCAGAGTCACGGAGTCAAGAGTTTTAGTAATTTTTTTCTGAATGGAATCAGAGTCAGAATTGGATTCGGGGTCGGTTATAACTTATAAAATCTAGTTAAATGATTCTTTAAAACAGGGCTGTGGAGTCAGATTTTTAGTAAATTCTTGCTGTATTGAGTCATAGAGTCCGTATATTGAAAATGTCAAGAGTCGGAGTTGGATTCGGAGTCAGTTATAACTTATACAATCTACTTAAAAGAAGCTTTACAACAGGGATGTGGAGTCGGAGTTGTGGAGTTTTGGTAAATTTTTGCTTAACGGGGTCGGAGTTGAAATCGGTATATTGAAAATATCTGGTGTCGGAGTTAGAGTAAGAGTCGGTTATAAATTATAACCGACTCCACAGCCCAGTTCCAAATACAACTACACCTTCAAAGTAAAGCTACTTTCATAAGCTGTTAAATGCCCCATAGCTTTAGCTTAATTTTGTGGGTTTTCCACCCATGCCTCTTTTTCAGATTGGGAGCCCTCTACCGCCAAAAACGACATAAGTCTATTTGAAGATCTTTTTACCTTGAATTCGTATTTCCAATTCTTCCCAATTTATAAGATATTGTTGCGTTTGTTTCTCGTAACCAGTTCAAACAATCAAATTTCAGTCTCATTGTCCATGGCATTTTAAGAAAGAAAAACACTACCAAAAAAGATGTTCTAAGTTCTAAATGAAACTTCCTTGTATATTAGTGGATGTCAAAAATACCACTAAAGAATAAGTAAAATGGTCAGATCGGTTTAAGAATATTTTTCTGAGCACACATTTTTATATCACGCTGTAATGTTTCACAAATCACAACTTGCGTCGTAATTCAATGTTTCTTTTATAAAAATTGCGTTAACTATTTATGGGTTAGTTTAGATGGCACTGACACAGTTTATAAGAAGCTCAAATAGTGAAACAACTTTTGTTAGCTTATTAATCGAAGTTAAGAATAATAATAGCCATAAATTAACGACTTGAACTTGATTATTTAATTGAGATGCACAAATAATAGAGTTACTCGTAAAAAGTTGTAAGTTATAAATTTGTAATTGTTTACACAGCTCATAAAGCTTAGCTAATTAAATAATCATTATTCATTTATAAATGGATGTTGATAATAACAACATCATTAATCTGACAACACTGAGATTAACATAACTTAATTTTAAGCAAAAGTATCATTTCATAGAGGGTCACGCATACTGTGCAACTGTCAAATCACGCTAAAGGCACACCTACCAAAACTAGAGCTAAGAGCTCATATGGCACTTGTGACGAGGCAAGAAGAGCTAAGCGCCAAGAGCTCATATGGTATGAGCTCTAACAAAATTCTAAGAATCAATAGATTGATTTAAAAGGAATATCAGAGGCCCTTTAGCCCCCCAGATGGTCGAATCTAGGAAAACGACTTTATCAAGTCAATTTGTGCAGCTCCCTGACACGCCTACCAATTTTCATCGTCCTAGCACGTCCAGAAGCACTAAACTCGCCAAATCACTGAACGTCTCCCCCCAACTCCCCCAAAGAGAGCGAATACGGTACGGTTACGTCAATCCCGTATCAAGGACATTTGCTTATTCTATCCACCAAACTTCATCCCGATTCCTCCACTCCAAGTGTTTTCCAAGATTTCCCCCTCCAACTCCCCCCAATATCAAAAGATCTAGTCAGGATTTGAAAAAAGAGCTCTGAGACATGAATTCCTTCTAAATATCAAATTTCATTAAGATCCGATCACCTATTCGTAAGATAAAAATATCCCAATTTTCAAGTTTTCCAAGAATTCCGGTTTCCCCCCCCCCCAACTCCCCCCAATGTCACAGGATCTGGTCGGAATTTAAAATTAGATCTTTAACGCGCAAGAGCCTTCTAATTATCAAATTTCATTAAGATCTGGTCACCCTTTCGTAAGTTACAAATACCTCATTTTTCCAAATTACCTCCCCCCCCCACAACTCCACCAAAGAGAGCAGATCCGGTCCTGTTATGTCAGTCACGTATCTTAGACGGGTTTTTATTCTTCCCATCCAGTTTCATCCTGATCTCTCCGCTTTAAGTATTTTCTAAGATTTCCGGTCCCCCCCCCAACTGCCCCCCAATGACGCTGGATCCGGTCGAGATTTAAAATAAGAGATCTGAGTTACGAGGTCCTTCTAATCATGAAGTTTCATGAAGAGCCGATCACTCCTTCGTAAGTTAAAATAAGTCATTTTTTCTAATTTTTCAGAATTAACCCCCCCCCCCAATAGAGTGGATCCGTTCCAATTATATAAATCACGTATCTAAGACTTCTGCTTATTTTTTCCACCAAGTTCCATCCTGATCCCTCCAATCTAAGCGTTTTCCACGATTTTAGGTTCCCCAACCCCAAACTCCCCCCAATGTCACCAGATCCGGTTGGGATTTAAAATAAGAGCTTTGAGATACGATATCCTTCTAAATATCAAATTTCATTGAGATTCGATCACCCGTTCGGAAGTAAAAAATACCTAATTTGTTCTAATTTTTCAGAATTAACCCCCCCCCCCCCAACTACCCCAAAGAGAGCGGATCCGTTCCGTTTATGTCAATCATGTATCTAGAACTTGTGCTTATTTTTCCCTCCAATTTTCATCCCGATCCCTCCTCTAATTGTTTTCCAAGATTTTAGGTTTCCCCCTCACAACCCCCCCCCAATGTCACCAAAGCCGGTCGGGGTTTAAAATTACAGCTCTGAGACAAGATATCCTTTGAAACATTAAATTTCATTAAAATCTGATCAACCGTTCGTAAGTTAAAAATGCTTCATTTTTTCTATTTTTTCCGAATTAACGGGCCCCCAACTCCCCCAGATGGTCAAATCGGGAAAAGGACTATTTCTAATTTAATCTGATCCGGTCCCTGATACGCCTGCCAAATTTCGTCGTTCTAGCTTACCTGGAAGTACCTAAAGTAGCAAAACCGGGACCGACAGACCGACAGAATTTGCGGTTGCTATATGTCACTTGGTTAATACCAAGTGCAATAAAAAGCGAAGGCCTGTGCAGTTTTCTCCTTCCCACTTGTTGAGGATTCCTGCGACATCAATAAAGCTACTATTGTTTTACACGAGATCCATACCATAAGGTTCTGGTCATCCAAGAATTTCACCTTTTTGAATTCAAACAAGTTTTTCGACTTTTATAGCAAGTTTTGTAGCAGCTTGGTTGACTGTCTTCAAAAAGTAAAAAAAAAATAGAAGTTCTTTCTCACTATAATAAATTAGAATTATGTGAGTAGTAAAGTATTAAAATAATGGAAGGAAAACGTCTTACTAACTTTGCGGATGCCATAGGATCAAGGGGGTAATTTGTTATGGAGAAGGGGGGCAACTGCCACTTCCACACCTCAGTTTGCTCTGAACATGGTCTTGTCTGTAATGGACCTTCACTGTGATTTGTCACCATAAAAATCGACTTTTGAAAGTTGGACATGGTCGAGCTCATCAGAACCGAGGGGTCGTTCACTTCTTGCCACCTGATGTACACCTCGATGGCTCATGTTTGCCGCATAGTTCCGAAATGCATAGCAGTTACTACACATATGGTATAGTTCCAACATATGTGGCACAATCCCATAACCCTTGGCATAGTTTTGCCAAGTTTGAAATGCGCCAACTTACCTTACCTTGGACCTTAGTTCCTCCAGAGCCATCGGTGGCGCTTAGGGCGTCGACAAAGACTCTCCATTCATCCCGCATTGATGCTGCAACGATAACGTCTTCCCATTCAGGTAGTAGTGAGGTACCAGCCGTCCTATGATTTCGGTCATATGTTCATCTCAATGTATTTGTGGGGCGGCCTCGCTTTCTTCTACCTTCTGGCTTCCATTCACAGGTTTTTCGAGGAAGGCGACTCTGTTCCATACGAAGAACGTGTCCTAGGTATGTCCACCACCTTCTTTTCAGTAACTCAATAACTTGAGGTTAACCTATTTTTCTGTGTATTTCTGTATTTGTAATTTTCTGTTGCCAGCTTGTATTCAAGATTCTTCTGAGACCCATATTTTCAAATGCAAGAATCCTTTTTTCAAGCTGGGAGTTTATTTTCAAACATTCACATGTGTAAAAGAGAATTGAGATTACATTGCTGTTGAAGAGCCGAAGCTTCAATCGCATTGAATATTTGTTACTTCTCCAAATAGGCTTCAATCTATTGAAGGAACCTGTAGCTCGTCCAATCGGTTTAATCTCGGTCGAAATCCCATCACAGTCAATCTAGCTACCCAGGTACTTGAACTCCAGGACTTGTTCTAGATTCTTGTTTTTGCAATGGGGAACAAGTGGCGAACAGGTTGTGATAGCCAACTGGTGCATGTGATTTTTGAAAGTTGGCAACCCCTCGATAAAAACTGCTTACGAGATACAACAGAATTACTGTAGGCATGTATAATACTGTTTATATTCATAAACAAAAAACAGGACACATGAGTTCACCCGAATTCTCTTCCAAGAAAATCCACTGACTTCCCAACGTGAAACCAGGTGTCTGGTCTAACTGACTAATACAAATATGTAATTTGACAGTAAAGTTTGCAATTATACCCCCCCCCCCCCTCTGGGTCTGTATGCAACTATGACGGCATAGAAAGTATTTTGACTGACCCTGAATAATTGACTGATCCAACATAATTGACATAATTGATCCCATAGGCTGAAAATTCAGTGTTCTTCCCCAACACCCTTCCCAATATGTGCATGGAACACAGAAAACACCAAAAATATTTGAAAAGATATAGACTTACATTTTATGTAATTATAGGCTGATTCGGCTTGAGCCCGAGTTTCGAAATGAACGAAGCAGAAATCTTTCGTTTTCTTGACTTTCTCTATTCCAGTTGAAAAGCTTTCAAAAAATCGGCGGATATTTCCTTCCGTTGTATGCAGCTGCAATCCTCGAACGTAAAGTATTCTCACCTGAAATAAGAAAAAAAAAGAAAACAAAACGAATAATGATCAAAGCGTACGACAGCATTTATTCTAAAGAGCCCATCATTTTGGGGGTCAAGATGCAGTGGCGGTTATGACATCTCTTGCGCCCAGGGAGAAATCCTGACTAGCACCCTCCCCCTCTCTCCCGAAAGTTTTCAGGCAAAATTAAAAAAGAAATCATTTATTAATAAAATTTTTCATTTATTTAAATCTGACTCTTTTTACTTTAGCCTCTGCAAAATTATTAGCCATCTCATCCCATTTGACTGTTTCTAATTCATTAATTCGGTCTAATTACTCTTTGCTTAAAATCCAATTTGAAATAGCTGAAATTAGGCTTACTTACATTTATTTTCAAGGAATGACGGAAATACGGGATAAAATGAAAATTATGGATTCAATTTGCTTATAATTACTGCCAACTGCGCTCTCCATTTAAAAAAAATGAAACTCAAAAATTACAAAATGATAATTGAAATTTTGTCCCCTTAAAATTTCTGCGGCCGGGGCAATTGTTTTTTGTTACATTTTTTTCCAAAATTTGACCTAGTTCATTTATATAGTGTGCATCTAGTAGATCTACATGATCTATATTAACCCTGATATGACAGGTTAAAAGAATATGTTGGAATTTTTGAATGGCAGAACAAAAAATAAAAGGCATAATTATAAACTATTTCCAAAAAACGTACAAAAATAGGTGAATAGTATCTGAAATTTGAGAAATTAAAGACAGTAAAAAAAATATCGATGATTCGGGAAGGAGAGAAAACTTAATTCCAGCAATTTAACCTACAAGCCTTAGGAGTCGGAAGGATGTTATCGCACGGTGGTTCAGTGGTGGGTCCAGGGGGCACTTGGGGAGCGTACTCCCCCCTGACGTAATGGTGGATTTGTGGTTGGGACC
Source organism: Artemia franciscana (assembly GCF_032884065.1). Classification (NCBI taxonomy): domain Eukaryota; kingdom Metazoa; phylum Arthropoda; class Branchiopoda; order Anostraca; family Artemiidae; genus Artemia; species Artemia franciscana. Next base: position 45,892,085 of record NC_088867.1, read on the forward strand.
GCTTGCTCTGGTTTGGGTTAACATGAAAATAATTTTTTTTGTAATTGGTTTTCATAGTCGTGTTTTTAATAAGTTTTTGATTATTAAGACTGTTTTGTTTTGCAAACAAGTTTGTAGCAAGGTTCCAGATATTTTGTGCGGTCTCTGTTAGATTTTACTAATGACGCATACCGCCAAAAACTAATTAAATTTAGGTTAATCAAGGGAATATGTCCGTATTACCATAATAGCCAACTGGGAGGCAAAAATCTTTATTTCGTTATAATAAGAAGGGGAAATTTAAAATCTTAACTTCTTTATGCTGTCAAAATGATATTTCAGGATTGTGCTGTCACAACGGGGTTGAAAAGCAAAATATTGACTTCTTTTTACTGTCAAAAATTTGTTTTGATTCTTGCTATGGCGAATAAATAGATAACATTACCTTTTATTGGATGTCTGTTCTGGTTTTGTGGGTTTACTTTTTTTGCAAAACACGGTGGTTTTTACAACATTGTTGTTTTTAGGGGATTTGTAGCCTATAATAGAAAGTAAATCTACGAGAAGTGCGAAAATTATTAATTTAGGTTTTGGATCTTGGTGAGCAAATGGTGACCACTTTACTGCCTGTTTTCATCTAATTAAAGCTCTGCAATATATGACATATCACCTCCTCTGTTCATCCTAAAACATTAAAATAAAGGCCAAATTCTTCAGGACTTTAATAAAGGTTCGTATAAGTATATATCTAAAACTAAGTATATGAGTCGAAATACTCTTTCAAAGGTCGGAGTAATCATTTACGAAGAACAGATTTTCGAAAAATTGTTTATAAAAGAACGCAAATAATTACATGTTTATTTTTTTTATCTAGCTGGTATAGATGGGCCTCTGAATTCTCAGTTTGAATCAATGGAATGACATCAATTTTTTTTCAAACATTTACAAATAAAATGTTGATAAAAACTGGAAATTCACACAACTTAATGACTTGACCACACCTGACCACTTTGACAAACTTGACCACACTACTTGACAACTTGACCACGGAAACAAAATGCAGCTACAATATTGCTTCACCTAAATACAAACCAGTCACAAAATATAATTATATTTTTGTATAGGGATTGCATACATTTGTCCATAGAATTGTCTAAACTGCTATACATACCACTGAGGATTTTTACACTTATTTTGATACATGCTATCCAATCATATTTCCACGATTAGTTGTTTACAAATCAAAATTTTTACAGTACAATTATCTTACTTAATGCTAAAGCTGAATCAAATTTTTATTTTTGTGCTCAACAGACACACCGAGATTTAAAATTTGAATTGAATATATGAAAATCGAAAGATGAAAACAATGCATTAGAAACCTACCACAGCTTGAAACCCTGAGAATTTAAATCACCAGTCTATACCTATCAAATACAAAAATAACAAACACATAATTATTTGTTTTTTTTTTCAGGAGCAATTTGACTCATATGACTTAGTTTAAAGAACATACCTACATGCGTCTTTATTAGAATTAGTATTTTTCGACTATTTTGGTCTTTATTCGAATATTTTAGGATGAATAGAAGAAGAAATACTAATGAAGAGCTCTAAACCGAGAGGACTCTATACTGATAGGACTAGCTATTATAAACATTCACCTAATATTGAGGTAGACATTGACCGTGTAAATAAATTGATATGGCGGTTGTGGAAATACAGAAATAGGCTTTGTTTTTTAAAAACTATTTTTAAAAAGAAACATTAATGCTTTATGCTTTAATGCTTTGCGTTAATGCTTTATTGGGTAAAATTCTAGTTAATTGACTTCTTGCTATTTCAGAAAGGGTTTAGGTTAGGAAAATGAAACTTTCAGGGATGAATCTAGAGACTAAAGTGTGTCCCGGGAAAGTATTTTGAAGCAACTACCTCCACTCCTTCTCCCTCTAGAGGGCCCTGACCTTTGATGACCTTTAAAATTTGTGTGTTATAAAAGTGAAACCTTGCAAAATAGATCTTCTGCTTAATTGGAGTACAACAAAATTGTTTTCAGCTTCATAACTTTGCTCAATTCCATTTTATAAGGTTTGAAAGATATGCAAATACATTTCCTAAATTTTGAAAAAAAAACATTGATTTGGCTCAAAATTCTACTCAAATAACAGGAACTGCATTTTCAGAACTAAAGGCAGAGAAAAAGCAACTAGTAACTGAAAATTAAGGTAAAATGTTGTTTTGTCAAAATTTCAATAGGTATAGACCTGTCATGTAGGCAAATTTTAGGGCCCTCTAGAAGGAGAAGGAGTGGAGATGGGTACTTTATAATACCTTCCCAGGACACACTTTAGCCTATAGACCCATCTCTGAAAGTCTCATTTTCCTAACCTAAACCCTTTCTGAGATAGGAAGAAGTCAATTAACTAGAATTTTACCCTTTATTGTCTATACTTCAAACCCTCGTTTTAAATTTCTTATATGCATTTCTATCTCTTCGTTCATTTTTTCTTGTTCCATCCCCAAAAGAACTAGTATATAATGTTTAATGTATATTTTATGAATATACAAGTTATATCTTAATCCTGATTTTCTACTCTTCATTACTACCATAGTTACAAAGCAAATAAAAAGCTTAACTCACTCGCTATAGCGGTCAGAAGTGCAAAGGCAAACAATTATGCAGAAAATATTAAATATTATACTTTTTTACAGATGGTAAACAATTTTTCTTTTTTTATGGCTGAACGGTCTTGATTTCAACAGATTTATTAGAACTTTAACCCTCACCAGATTTTAGAATAAGTTTACGACTATTTCCACCGCCTATTTACGATACATAATTGTCGAGGTTCCCTTTAAATTGCAGGTATTTTTTTGTTCGTAAGTTTATCGAAGCATCCTATTATGCACCCCCTCCCCCAAAGAAAATCCTGGATCAGACCCTGGCGGTTTTTAGGTTTAATCTATTTTAGTCATACACTATAGCCGGTCGTGATTATTGGTTTGACGCATCTGCATATACTTTTTTATTGACCTAACCCCTTTAGTCTATTTTGTTTTTATGTACATATTTATTTTTAAACCCATTTCACAATGGCCATATTACATATCCTACTGTGAGATCCTTTCCCGAAATAAATTTCAAAAACTTCTCACTTAAATAAAGCTTTTATATGCACCTAATTTGACAAAATTATTCTGTTATGAAACTTCAAACAGTTTATCATCACCCTTCTTTATCGCGTTTAAAACTATCGAAACATCAGCGATATCACTTATCTCATAGCTAAAATGAACACCTGGGATAGCTACGCATAAAATTATCATTCTATAGCCGTTATTTTGAAATACATAGTTACACAAAGATTTTTGGTTGTACATAAATAAGGGGATACAAGCTTGTCATTACCTTTGATTAAGGAACATTTTCTGTGACTACTTTACTGGACAATATTTGGGGGGGAGGGGGAGAGGAATCAGGAGGCTTGACGGGAGAAAATTAGACTGTGTATGCTGTAGTTTAAAAAGATACATAAAAACACTACAATAAGTCTTCATTTTTTATAATTCTTCGTTTGCGTATAGGTAATGTCGATAATCAACAACGATATGTGGCAGGAATTCGGCATGATTCAACTTGAACTTATCCCGGCATGCAAAATCAGGGCAAAATTTTCAACAATACAATGTAACTTCATTTTTTATATCTCTTTGTAAATTAACCACTGAAAACCAGTGACCAGTGTAAAAAACCACTGACCAGTGAAAATTACACTTTCAGCAAGTCGAGTGTCGAAATGAAGCTACCTGCTCCGAATATTTCTGGTGGCACAGAAAGACAGGCGGAGCAACTGGTCTTCCCCATTGACCTGACTGCTTACAATATTAACTAGTGGGCCTTCTTCTTTTATTTTCAGTTCATTATTTTTTATTTCCTTACTCATTATACGAAATATTCATCTTTTAGGTATTTTCAGTTCATTATTTTGTACTTCCTTACTCATTAAACGAAGTATTCATCTTAGCAGTTTGATTGCGCCACTGTTCCAGATGGGGTGCGCCATAGTTCCCGCCTAGTCGGCAACAATGGCGCAAAAAGTGGCTGTCAGAAAACATGACTCCATCAAAAACTGGTTCAAAGAAGAAGTGTGAAATAAATCACCAGTGTAGAATAATAAACTGCCTGCACAACAGTTTAAAAATCGTCCAAAAATGTTAATATTTGCCAAAGTTACGATGCTTTGACCTGAAAGTGCGCCACTGTACCCACCTCTCCCCTACAGTTCTGGGTCTTGCGTCAAAAAAAAATTGGCTCTTCTGTCATAGTGCCAATGTTACTTCTGTTATAGTGTCTAAAGTTCTTTATCTAAGTAGAACCTGTCTCTCTGACTAATCCTAATAAAATGTCACAAATCTGATGAAAACCTAATACTTTAGAAACAAATTTAGACTATATTAGGGGGGTTGTAAAGTATAGTGGGTCTGCATGCAAAATGTGTAAGGCACAACTATTCTGCATATTATGAAGTAAGAATTGTTTTCTAACTTCACACTGTCCAAATACTTTATCCCCCCCCCCTAACGTGCAAACCTTTAGTCCAAATTATATATTTCTATCTATTCTGTCACTTGTTGACAGAATTTGCAGTCTATTGATGCAGTCAACTGAAACTTGATTTTCAATTTTTACATCTTGGCAACTATATATCCAAGTTGACTTTTAATGCAAATAAATGAGATGATATTTCTTCTTTTTTTCATTTATTCAATTTGAAGTTGCCCATAAAAGTGCTACGGAAGGTTATTTTTTTGCAAGGAGGACAAGGATTTCTGGGTTTTTGCCTTTTCTGATTTTTTTTTTCCCAGTTTCAGTTTCTACTTCGGTTCTCAATCAATTCCCGAAGAAGACGCTTTCTCTCTTGCCTGTAAGCTCTCATATATCCTAAAATGAATCGTATTTCAGATTAATTTAAATGTCATTTTAAATCAATTTTGATTTATTTTAAAGCAATTCTAAGTGAAACAGTTAATTGCAGAATTAATTTGAAAGGGAAAAACATAACAAGAGCTAACAGCTCATATGACACTTGTGACGAGGCCGGACGAGCCAAGAGCTCATGGTATGAGCTCTAGCAAAATTCTAAGAATCAACAGATTGATTTAAAAGGAAAATCGGAGGCTTAATGCCGGTCGGGATTTAAAATAAGAGCTCCGAGTCACGAGGTCCTTCTAAATATCAAAACTAATTAAGATCCGATCACTCACTCGTAAGTTATAAATACCTCATTTTTTCTCCTTTTCTGTCCCTTCAGCCCCCCAAATGGTCTAATCGGGGAAAACGACTTTATCAAGTCATTTGTGCAGCTCCCGGACAAGCCTACCAATTTCCATCGTCCTAGCACGTTCAGAAGCACCGAACTCGCCAAAGCGATGAAGCCCATCCCCTAACTCCCCCAAAGAGAGTGGATCCAGTACGGATACTTCAATCACATATCGACGACATTTGCTTATTCTACCCACCAAGTTTCATCCCGATTTCTCTACTCTAAGCGTTTTCCAAAATTTCCGGTTACCCCCTCCAACTCCCTCCAATGTCAACAGATCTGGTCGGTATTTGAAATAAAGAGCTATGAGACATGAGTTTCTTCTAAATATCAAATTTCATTACGATCTGGTCACCCGTTCTAAAGTTAAAAATTCCTCAATTTTTTTAATTTTTCCCACTCAACAACCCCCCCCCCCCAGCTCCTCCAAAGTGAACAGACCCGTTCCAATTATGTCAATCACGTATCTATAACTTGTGCTTATTCTTCCCATCAAGTTTCATCCCGATCTCTCCACTCTAAACGTCTTCCAAGATTTGTTTCCCCCCTCCAGCCCCATATGTCCCCTGATCCGGTTCGAATTGAGAACGGAGCATCTGAGACATAAGATCCTTCTATAAATAAAGTCTCATTAAGATACGATCACCCATTCCTAAGAATGGGTGATCTTCAAATGAAAAATACCTCAATTTTCACGTTTTCCAAGAATTCCGGTTTCCTCTTCCAACTCCCCCCAATGGCACCGGATCTGGTCGGGATTTAAAATAAGAGCTTTAAAGCACACCATCATTCGAAATATCAAATTTCATTAAGATCTGATCACCCGTTCGTAAGTTACAAATACCTCATTTTTTCTAATTTTTCCGAAATACTCCCTCCCCGCAAACCCCACCAAAGAGGGCGGATCCAGTCCGGTTATGTCAGTAATTTATCTTGGACATGTTTTTATTCCTCCCACCAAGTTTCATCCTAATCTCTCCGCTTTAAGTGTTTTCCAAGATTTCCGGTCCCCCCCCCAATGACGCTAGATCCGGTCGGGATTTAAAATGAGAGGTCTTAGTTACGAGGTTCTTCTAAATATGAAATTTCATTAAGATACGAGCACTCCTTCTAAATATGAAGTTTCAAGAATATCCGATATCTCCGTCGTAAGTTAAAAATACCTTTTTTCTAATTTTTCAAAATTAACCCTCCCCCCCAAACTCTCCCAAATATAGCGGATCCGTTCCGGATATGTCAATCACGTATCTAGGACTTCTGCTGATTTTTCCCACCAAGTTTCATCCCGATCCCTCCACTCTAAGCGTTTTCCAAAATTTTAGGTCCCCCCAACTCCCCCAAATGTCGCCGGATCCAGAGCGGATTTTTTTTTCTTCCCACCAAGTTTCATCCTGATCTCTCCGCTTTAAGTGTTCTCCAAATTTTTAATGTTTTAAAAAGTAGAGTTGTAACATAGTCAAACTTTAGCGTAAAGAGCGAGGCGTTGCGGAGGGGACAACCCCTTTCATATACGGAGAAATTTCTGTTCGTTTTAAGTTTTAATGTCGCTCCTTACTTGCAGTTTCAAAAACTTGTTTTTTTATTTAATTTTATTATAAAATGGTACATAAAAACAGTTTAGCTGAAAAAAAATTACGATTTCGAATATTATTTCTAAAAAAAAGAAGAAAACTTTTGAAAAAGAATTACAGTCAACTGAAGTCTTGTTTGCGATTTTTACATCTTGGTAAACTATCTATCCAAATTGTTTTCATGCAAATAATGAAATAACGTTTTTTCTCTTTTTCCTTTACCGAGCAATTTTGAGTTCTCCATAGAAATATCGGCGGTAGCTGTAACGGAGTAAGTGGGTATTCAGAGAGATTGTCTGGTGAGAAAAATGTGCCAGACCAAAATTATTCAGAAATAGTAACTTTCCCGGTTCCAGTTTCACAATTTTCATAATCCGATAATACGAAATTTCGAAGTTTCAAAAAAGACCTTGGAACTAATCGAGAACTACGTCAAATAAAAGTAAAAATAAATTTAAAAAGTATAACAAACCGACATTGTATACACAAACATCAAGAAGTCGTAATTTTGTATAGTCTTGTCTTTTTTGTCTCCATTTTTGAATTTTATTTTTCTCTCCAGCAGCCTACTTTATCGCCTGAGCTTTCTGATTTTGAGCTCATGTGACTGATCAATTTAGCCGATTATATTTAGGTACTTACGGGTTAAAGCGACTACACCAAAGAAGTGAAGTTAGGTTAATCCTAATGAAATATACTAAAATATGATGAAAATATAATACTTCAGTAATAAAATTATGAAAACTGAAACAGAGAATTATAAAAAGCAAGCCATCCAGAACGCATTATGTTAAATACTTTATCAAACCAATTCCGTATTTTAAATGTTTAATTAAAATATACCTGTATAGTAGTTTATCTCACTGAGCCTAAGCTAATTATCAAACAGTTCGTGGTAACGAACTGTAGTAAGGAGCGACCCGGCTCAATAGTAAACGAAACTATAAAAATCGGAATTTTGATGCTAAAAGATACAACAAAAGAACAGGATTTTCATGCTGATTTTACATATATAAGTTTCATCACATTTAGTCTTTGTCATCAAAAGTTACGAGCCTGGGAAAATTTCCCTTTTTTGGAAATTAGGGGGAAACACCCTTAGAAGTCACAGAATCTTAACGAAAATCACATCATCGCATTCAGTGTATCAGAGAATCCTATAGCAAAAATTTCAAGCTCCTATCTACAAGAATGTAGAATTTCGTATTTTTTGCCAGAAGACAGATCACGGGTGCGTGTTCATTTGTTTGTTTTTTTTGTTTTTTTTTCAAGGGTCATCGTATCGACCAAGTGGTCCTAGAATGTCGCAAGAGGGCTCATTTTAATGGAAATGAAAGTTCTACTTCCCTTTTTAAGTGACCAAAAAAACTGGAGGGCACCTAGGCCCCCTCCCACGCTCATTTTTTTCCCGTTAACGGATGAAAATTTTGAGATAGCCATTTTGTTCCGCATAGTCGAAAACCATAACAACTATGTCTTTGGGGATGACATACTCCCCCAGAGTCCCTGGGGGAGGGGCTGCAAGTTACAAACTTTGACCAGTGTTTACATACAGTAATGGTTATTGGAAAATGTACAGACGTTTTCAGGGGGATTCTTTTGCTTTGAGGGGTTGGGTTGAGGGGAGGGGGCTATGGGGGAGGATCTTTCCTTGGAGGAATATGTCATGGGGAAGAGAAACTCAATGAAAAGGGCGCAGGATTTTCTAGCATTACTATAAAAAAACAATGAAAAAATAAACATGAAAAAGTTTTTTCAATTGAAAGTAAGGAGTAGCATTAAAACTTAAAACGAACAGAGATTATTAAGCATATGAAGGGTTCTAAAAATACTTGAGCATAAAGAGCGAGGTATTTAGAAGGAGATAAATACATCGCTCTTTATGCAAAAGTATTTTTAGTAATTTCAACTACTTATTCTATGGCCTTTCTGATTCAGGGGTCATTCTTAAAGAATTGGGACAAAACTTACGATTTAGTGTAAAGAGCGAGGTATTAACGAGGGTACAAACCCCCTCGTATACATAATAAAATATAAGAATATAAAAGTGTGTTACGTAAGTTAATTCTTAAGTTACGTATATTTTTTACTAATAAAAACGTTCGTTAAAATTAAAAGTTCTAGTTACCTTTTTAGGTAACCGAAAAATTGGCGGGCATCTACGCCTCTTTCCACGCCCCTTATTTCTCAAAATCGTCTGATCAAAATTAAGAGAAAGCCATTTAGCCAAAAAAAGAATTAGTATGCAAATTTCATTTTAATAATTTATGTGCGGAGAGCCAAAATCAAAAATGCATTAATTCAAAAACGTTCACAAATTACAATAAAAAAAAAGTTTTTTTTAACTGAAAGTAAGGAGCGACATTAAAACTTAAAACGAACAGAAATTACTCCGTATATGAAACGGGTTTTCCTCTCCGCAATCCCTCGCTTTTTACGCTAAAGTTTGACTCTGCCACAATTCTAATTTTTACAACAATTAATTTATTTTACAATTAATTTAAAACAATTGATTTTTAAAAACACAATATAATAAAACAAAGCTCACTTATTAACTACAAAAATTATGCTGATCTCTGATCTTAAAAAAAAAATCATGTTGTCAATAATAACATGGAGAATGATTTGTCTAAAGCACCCACTGCAACTTTTTGAGGAGGAGGGGTTGCCCGAGGCAAGTTCACGTACATTTCAGTTTTAACTTAGCTCTTTACTTGTAATTGAAAAATCTGTTTCTCCTAATAGTTAATAAAAAGTCTATAAAATTGTTTTTATCACCAGTAGACTAGAGCTAATTATTGTTGTTAAATTTTAAAGATGAAAGACATTTTAACATTATAAGACAAAAGACATTTATTCTTCAAAATATCTCCTCACAACGGCTTTTAGTTACAGTAAAGGGTTCAGATCCACAACAGATATGTATATCATATTAGGTCCGTGGAGGTAATAACTTCAATTTGGTTATTTCATCAATTATTATTATTGTTGTGTGTGAACTCACCAAATTGAGCCGAAGCTGAGGACCCAAGGCCATTTCTTTAACGGTCCCTACAAATAACATCCATTTTGAAGACTAGGGGCTAATTTCTCAATCCTTGATATAAACCCTACCAGATTTTGGACCTTACGCTCGGCAACTGTGTCCCCCAGTTTAGCATCCAATACTCCATTATATGTGTTCCTCCCATAATAATAACAATTCATGATCTTGTACATCCATCGTTTCGAGATGGTAAAAAAAAAATAGGGCAAGCTAATTAAAGCAGCCCATTCCATCGGAAAATTTCTTTTTAAGCAGGGAATAAAACAAGTTATTTTTCAAATGCAAATAAAGCGAAGTTGAAACTATATCGAATATAAGTTATCCTATACATGATGGGGGTCGTCGCTGCCCTTACACCCCTACTATTTACGCTTTGACTAGCATGTTCCTGAAAAAACTATAGAATGCAACAGATACAGCCAATTAGTAATTACAATTGTCATGTTTACTGATCTTTTAAATATACAGAAAGCTGCAAACGCCCTCAAAGCCCTGCTTCTTATGAGTTCAGCTTTCGTTTAAAAACTAGTTTTACGTTCAAAACACCCTATTCTGCAACAGCAGGAGAGCTATCACCTTCTTTACATCAATATAGAACGTTTGGTTCCGATATGTTTCTCCAAACAAAGAGGAATCGGAGGGGGGGGGGCAGGGAGAATTCCCCTTCTCTGACATTGAAATGAACGGTGTTTGACGCAAATTTTCATATTTTAGCTTAGAAAATATACTTTGAGGAGTGCCCAGCGGCAGTTCTAGGGAGGACAGAGGAGGCACTTGCCCCGGGTGCGAAAATTTTAGGAGGACAAAATTCCAAACAAATAATTTAACGGTTATAATCATTTTGCAATTTTTGTTATTTTTACTAAAATAAAGTAGATGGCGTAGTATGGATTAAGTATAAGCAAACTGAATCCGACATATTCCTTTATCACAGTTTTGAAAAATAAATAACTATACCAAATTTAACTAATTTTTATATTTGTGTATCATTTTGTTAGTAAATGACATTTTTATTAAAATTTGCCCTGCGAATTTTTGTGAGACAAAAGAGGAGGCACTAACCAAGATCTTGCACTGGGCGCAAGAAGCCAGAACCGCAACTGGATGACCTCCCCGCACACACACACACACATACAAAAACATCCACAGGGCTTCCTTTTAATAGCTGATCCCTACGGGACATTGTATAAACCGTTGGTGCTACCCCATACATGGCCTGTAATAGCGGTTCATCTTAAGGACCGTTCAGGCTTAGATATAAAACAAAATTTAATCTGCATGTGTATAATCCTTATTATCCAAACTGACGTTTTTCTTTTCGTTCTTAAAAGGAATACGTTACGTGAAAGTTAGCTGCCTTTTGGCCCAGAATAGTCCACGTACAGTTATAGACTCATTTCTACTAATTTTTATCTCACGAAGAGGACCATGTACACATTTCATCACAGATTTTCGTGTACCGGGCACATAATTTCATGAATTGTCCGTCTTATTCACTGGCATGAATGCTCCTTCAGATGGACTGCTTAAATACTAAGGTCGAATTGCGTCACGACACGGCAAGTCCTGAAGCTAAGAGACTACAAGCAACTTTTCGAGAAAGTCTACGGTTTATTTTCGATAGTATTTTTTCTTGTAAATTTCCGCCCATATGAGCCTAATTCTGACGTTCTAAGATCACTGGCTCTAATCACTGGTTCTAAGGTCTAAGTTCTCAAAAATATCGGATTTGGTTATGTAATTTTCCTCTAGAAAAGGGTCCTTTTGAAGCAGCTTTCTTAAAATAATGTTAATTTTCTTAAGCATTCCCATTTGAAGGCGAAAATTAAAACTGACAAAGTGTATACATTTAACTTTGAAAAGCTGATCCTTATTAAGCATAAGTTTTGACATTTTTATTTCTGAGATTCAGTTTCTATTGACATAATCTGTTTTTAGCTAGGCAACAATTTATAATCAAAATATATTGATGCAGTGAATCAAGTGAACGATTACGAAATTGAATTTGAAGAAAAAAAATATGTGGGGGACATTATTCTGAAGTCAGTTCTTTTACGACGAAATAGTTTTATACTTAACGTCTTTCACGAATCCCCCCTCCTATTAATTTACAAACACATACCTGAAAGGGAGATACCCTTTCATGTAGCATATTGTTGAAGGACTTGGAAATTTTCATTGACAACGACGTTAAAAAGCGGAAATCCATATACTGACTGCTTGATGACTTTTTTCTGCCATAGAAAGGGACCAAAAATCGCCCAAAAATTTCAAGCTGTGTGACCGACACTTTTTATTTAAGCCAAAGCCTCCAGCCATCAAGCGGGTTCTTTTTATTTGAGCCATTGATTATTTGATAAATACCTACATTTGTATGCTTTTGTCAATTTTCGCATTACTACCTTCTCCTATGATTTTTAAACTTTTATTTCTACGATAAATTTTATTATTTGACATAAAACACGGTACTTCTGTATTATTCAGAACATACTCAATAAGTGAGGTTAGGTTCTTTCGTGAAATTAAATATAAAAAAAACTAATTTTTTTAGCTGAAAGTAAGGAGCGACATTAAAACTTAAAACGAACAGAAATTACTTTGTATATGAAATGAGTTGTCCCCTCCGCAATCCCTCGCTCTTTACGCTAAAGCTTTAAATTGTTTTAAAAAGTAGAATTGTGGCAAAGAGTCAAACTTTAGCGTAAAGAGCGAGGGATTGCGGAGGGGACAACTCATTTCATATACAAAGTAATTTCTGTTCGTTTTAAGTTTTAATGTCGCTCCTTACTTTCAGCTACAAAAATTAGTTTTTTTTTATTTAATTTCTGAACGTTTTTGAATTAATGCATGAATGGTTTTGGCTCTCCGCACATAAATTATTAAAATGAAATTTGTATATTAATTCTTTTTTTGGCTAAATGGCTTTCTATTAGTTTTGATCAGACGATTTTGAGAAATAAGGGGTGGAGAAGGAGGCCTAGTTGCCCTTCAATTTTTCGGTTACTTAAAAAGGCAACTAGAACTTTTAATTTTTAACGAACGTTTTTATTAGTAAAAAATATACGTAACTTAAGAATTAACTTACGTAACAAACTTTCATAACCTTATATTTTTATTATGTATACGAGGGGATTTGTACCCTCGTTAATACCTCGCTCTTTACACTAAATCGTAAGTTTTGTCCCAATTCTTTAAGAATGACCCCCTGAATCAGAAAGGCCGCAGAATAAATAGTTGAAATTACTAAAAAATACTTTAGCATAAAGAGCAAGGTATTTATCTCCTCCTAAATACCTCGCTCTTTATGCTAAAGTATTTTTAGAACCCCTCATATGCGTAATAATCTCTGTTCGTTTTAAGTTTCAATGCTACTTCTTCCTTTCATTTGAAAAAACGTTTTCATGTTTATTTTTCATTGTTTTCTTATAGTAATGCTAGAGAATCCTGCGCCCTTGTCATTGAATTTTTCTTCCCCCATGACAGATTCCTCCAAGGAAAGATCCTCCAACATAGCCCCCTCTCCTCAGCCCCACCCCCAAACAAAATAAAATCCCCCTGAAAACGTCTGTACACTTCCCAATAACCATTACTATATGTAAACAATGGTCAAAGTTTGTAACTTGCAGCCCCTCCCCCAGGGATTGCGGGGGAGTAAATCATCCCCAAAGACATAGTTATTATGGTTTTCGACTATGCTGAACATAATGGCCATCTCAAAATTTTGATCCGTTGACTTTGGGGAAAAAATGAGCGTGGGAGGGGGCCTAGATGCCCTCAAATTTTTTTGGTCACTTAAAAAGGGCACTAGAACTTTTCAATTCCGTTAGAATGAGCCATCTTGCGACATTCTAGGACCGATACGATGACCCCTGGGGAAAAGAAAAAAAAAACAAACAAACAAACACGCACCCGTGATTTGTCTTCTGGCAAAAAATACAAAATTCCACATTTTTGTAGATAGGAGCTTGAAACTTCTACAGTATGGTTCTCTAATACGCTGAATCTGATGGTGTCATTTTCGTTAAGATCCTACGACTTTTAGGGGGTGTTTGCCCCTATTTTCCTAAATAAGGCAAATTTTCTCAGGCTCGTAACTTTTGATGGGTAAGACTAAACTTGATGAAACTTATATATTTAAAGTCAGCATTAAAATGCGATTCTTTTGATGTAGCTATTGATATCAAAATTCAATTTTTTAGGGTTTTGGTTACTATTGAGCCGGGTCGCTCCTTACTACAGTTCGTTACCACGAACTGTTTGACAAACTACGGTGCAGGTACATTTTATGAGAAAATCCGGTTTCATACCAACAAAGACAAAACTCAATTTAGTTTGCTACGCATAGTAATAGAAGATAGTGTCTGAACATGGATTTGGAAATGAAGATTTGGGATTTGCCAAAGACTGAAAAATGGGCAATCGTTTTTTTTCCAGGATAAGAGGTTGTTGCCCACAACAAAACAGTGCGTCAATGGACACAACATGACTTTATACTCTTATGAGAAGGAACATTCTATCATATACATAACCTATTATACATAACCATTCTATCATAGACCTCCATTTAACTTGATTCTTAGCGACATTTCTGCGTTCTAAGGTACATAATTTTAAGTTGTAATTTTACAATTTTCCTAATAAAGTATTTTATTTTCATCATATTTTGTTTTATTTCATTAGCTTTATCAAAAGTTTGGGCTATATATTTGCACATTAGGGGGGTTTGGGTGCATTATATCAAATACCTAACTTAACCTAAGCTAACCACCTCTATATATAAAAGATTCAATTAAAATATACCTGCATCGTAGTTTGTTTCACGAAAGAACCTAACTTCACTTATTGAGTGTTTTGAATAATACACAAGTACCTAAAATACTTTTAGTCTTTAGAAGACTTATTATGAAAACCATTATTTTCTTGAAAATGTAAAATTAAAGCTTATCCAGCAACAACTTTCAGTAATCATCTATTTAAGAGCCTATGTATATAAAAGCTAAGTAGAACCTGTTTCTCTGACGCTCATTCTTAACAAAATATCACAAAATATGATGAAATTATAATAGTTTATGAACAAAATAATGAAAACTACAGACAACTCATAGAAAGAAGGCCACCTAGAACGCATTGATGTCATTAAGAATTGCGCTTAAAGGATCTCTGCCTCCTGACCTCACTGCCGCAAGGCCAAATGTATTCCGCTAGATATGATTTCAGATGGTGGTGGGTAGTACCTCAGAGCAAACCACAGCTTAGATACCGATACAGTTATGAAAACTCCTATCTTGCCCATGAGAAGCTTTTGGTACAGAGCTCTGAACTTGGCGCCTCCTCCGAGCCCGCGCTCCGACGCGTAGATCGTACTCCAACACCATAGGCGGGAATACAATTTTTTTTTTGCAGACACAGCTTAAATACCAATATTGGTATCTAAGCTGTGCTCCGACTTTTAGATTCAGACTGCCAGTTTCCTGTCTCCAGCCGCTAGCATCGCTACCGCGCACTGTGTCCCAAAAATAAATCGAGTTTTCATAACTTTATTGGTATCTAAGCTGTGGTACAAACTAATTTACTGTGAGCACACCACGTATTTACACGTAAACCGGCTTGTTTCTGACATGCCGACTTGTATACCTCCAACGAGGCTTTTATCGAAAGAGTATAAACTCATGTTGTGTCCATTGACGTACTGTTTAGTTTTGGGCAACAGTCCTTTATCCTGGAAAAATCTAATTGCCTCTTATTCAGTCTTTAGCAAACCCCAAATTTTATTTTAAAATCCACGGTCAGACACTTCGTTCTTTCAATAGATCGCATCGCAAACTAAAAGAATTTCTTTCAATACAGATCGCAAACTAACTGAAAACCGGTTCTACCCAGCTTCTATATAAGTAGGCGCTATAATAGATAAGTAACCAAGCTTCTATACACCTCCCCTGAAATCTGGTGCTACTCCTATCATAAACGTGTAGGAACATCGTCTATAGCAGGAAACCCGTTCCTGCCTCCTCTGCCTTTGAGCCTCTCTTTTATCTGTCATTCATACTGGTCACCTCAAGCATAACCCAAATGTGTATTCCCTAGACACTCCCTAGATAATATTCGGCTCAGCGTGTAAACTGCAAGACCCTTTTGTTTATCGGAAATATTGACTGTTATCATGACTCAATTTTATCATTCTGTGTCTTTATTTTTACTACTCGAGTTGCCTTGAACCGCTTTAATTATTCAAGAACTAACACCTGCTGTTTCGCGAGCTGCTATATTCATTTTAAATGTCATCGCAAGTTACTTCAGAAGTTTCTGGTAAGCAAGGGGATGGATGCTTGCAGTCTACTCAAAACAAACTAAACCTGTCGATAAAACAATCTAAGATTTAGGAATGACTTGCTTGAACTTAATGTCTTAATCCTACGAAAAAGGTAGACAATTTATATGGCAAGAAATTGGTTTAAAAAGCTTGTATCAACACTACCCTTTCCCACTTACTGGCTACTAATACTATGTTTGTATGGTTTGCCAGATTCATCTTACAGATGGACAAAAATACTGTTCTAAGCTTCCATTTTTTAATTTAAAAAATTATGCCTCAGACACATACTCTTACAGATTAATAATTTATTATAATTAATCAATAATTAATTTTGTGGTTGAAAGTTGTCGAACCAGTGATCCTAGAAGACCACGAGAGCACTCGTCTGATCGGATATCAAAAATTCTAATGCCATTCGTAAGTGAAAAAATATTGGGGGGCAGCTGGCCCCCCTCCCATGCCCATTTCCCCAAAATTTTGGGATAGCCATTTTGCTCAATATATTCAAAAGTTCTAATAACTGTGTCTTTGAGGATGACTTCACCCCTACAGCCCCTGGGGGAAGGGCTACAAGCTATGAACTTGGCCCATTGTTTATATATAGTATTGGCAATTGGGATGGATGTTTTTTTTTGGGGGGGGGGGGGGGTTTCTCTGGAGGGGGAGGGTACGTGAGAGAATCTTTCCATTAGGAAATTTATCGAGGAGGGAAAGAATTTACCATGGAGGGGGAACTAGATTTCCCGGCATTATTCAAAAACGATCAGAAACTAAGCAAAAAACAAGTTTTTTAGTTGAAAATAAAGAGCAACATCAAAACTTAAGCAAAAAACAACGAATAAAAACATGGTACTTCTTGTTAGCCAGTGCACACTCAAGAATTTGGATCGGTTTATAGGTGTCTGTATACGGAGACAATTAGTTTAGACTCAGTTGAAATCTTATTCTGTATTTAATGTACAGAGATGGTATTTTAGTTGGGTTAGGTTATGTCATGGTAATTATTTAATATTATGGGTTCTGAGCGGCCTGCTTTTCATAATTCTTTGTTGTATTTTCAAATTTTGTTACTAAAGTATTATATTTTTATCATATTTTGGTATATTTCATTATGATTATCCTAACTTCGGTTCTTGAGTGTGTACTAACTAACAAAGAAGTACTGAAAACGTTAGAATCAAACAATTCGTGGTAACTAACTGTAGTAAGGAGCGACCCGGCTGAATAGTAACCAAAACTCTAAAAAACTGAATTTTAATACCAATAGTTATATCAAAAGAATCGCATTTTAAAGCTGATTTTAAATATATAAATTTCATCAAGTTTAGTCTTACCCATCAAAAGTTAAGAGCCTGAGAAAATTTGCCTTATTTTCGAAAATAGGGGTAGAACCCCCCCCCCCCCAAAAAAAGTCATAGAACCTCAACGAAAATCACGCCATCAGATTCAGCGTATCAGAGAACCTCATTGTAAAAGTTTCAAGCTCCTATCTACAAAAATTGGAATTTTGTATTTTTTGCCAGAAAGCAGATCACGGATGCGTGTTTATTTCTTTGTTTGTTTTTTCGTTTTTTCCCCCAGGGGTGATCGTATCGACCCAGTGGTCCTAGAACGTTGCGAAAGGGCTCATATTAAAGGAAATGAAAAGTTCTAGTGCCCTTTTAACTGACCCAAAAAATTGGAGGGCACCTAGGCCCCCTCCCACGCTAATTATTTTCCCAAAGTCACCGGATCAAAATTCTGAGATAGCCATTATTCAGCATAGTCGAAAAACCTTATAACTATGTCTTTGGGGACGACTTAATCCCCCACAGTCCCCGTGGGAGGGGCTACAAGTTACAAACTTTGACCAGTGTTAACATATAGTAATGGTTATTGGGAAGTGTACAGACGTTTTCAGGGGAATTTTTGGTTTGAGGGAGGGAATGAGAAGAGGGGAATATAATGGGGGAACTTTCAATGAGGAATTTTTCATAGGGGAAGAAAATTTCCATGAAGGGAGCGCAGGATTTTCTAGCATTATTTGAAAAAAAAACAATGAAAAAATAAATATGATAAGTTTTTTCAACTGGAAGTAAGGAGCAGCATTAAAACTTAAAACGAACAGTAATTATTTCGCATATGAGGGGTTCACCTCCTCCTAATACCTCGCTCTTTGCGCTAAAGTATATTTAGAAATTTCAACTATTTATTCTACTTCCTTTGTGATTCAGCGGTCATTCTTAAGGAATTGGGACAAAATTTAAGCTTTAGTGAAAGAGCGAGGTACTGACGAGAGGGTGAACCCCCCCATATATATAATAAAGAGATGCGACTGCATAGTTCGTTACGTAAGCTAATTTGTAAGTTACGTATATCTCTTATTAATAAAAACGTTCGTAAAAAATCAAAAGTTCTTGTAGCCTTTTTCAGTAACCAAAAACTTGGAGGGCAACTAGGCCTCCTCTCCCGCTCCTTTTTTCTCAATATCATTCGATCAAAACTATAAGAAAACCATTTAGCCAAAAAAAATAAATATACAAATTTTGTTTTAGTTATTCATGTGCGGAGCCAAAATCAAAACATGCATTAATTAAAAACATTCAGAAATTAAATAAAAAAACAAGTTCTTTTTTAACTGAAAGTAAGGAGCGACATTAAAACTTAAAACGAACAGAAATTACTTCGTATATGAAAGGGCTGCTCCCTCATCAACGCCCCGCTCTTTACGCTAAAGTTTTTTCCTGTTTTAAATAGTAGAGTTTAGAGAAAGAGTCAAACTTTAGCGTATAGAGCGGGGCGTTGATGAGGGAGCAGCCCCTTTCATATACGAGGTAATTTCTGTTCGTTTTAACTTTTAATGTCGCTCCTTCTTTCAGTTAAAAAAAAACTTATCTTTTTATTTAATCCGATAAATAGAACCATGTATATCATAGGCAACAGCACTGCCTAAGTAAAGAGCGTTGTGGGCACATTTTTTTTTTTTTTTTTTTTTTTGGTCTTAGACCAGAGCACTTCGTATCGAACGAGTTGTCGTAGAAACTTCGAAAAGGGCTCCTTTGACTGGGAATTGAAAGATCTAGTACCGTTTTTAATAGCCAAAAGAGATTGGAAGGCAACTAACCCCCCTCCCGCGCCCACCATTTCCCCAAACACATCCAATCTAAATTTTGAGACAGGTTTAGATAAGGTTTATATGGAAAGCGTGGTCGTAAAAATTCCAGAGGGGGCAGAATTGATTGGAAATCAGATGTTCTAGTGCCCTTTTTATGAGTCAAAGTGATCGGGGGATAGCCCCCCCCTAACGTCGTATTTTCCATCAATGCTTCCTATATGAATTTTGAGATAGCCATTTCTTCAAAAATAATCCAAAGATGATATAATAAGGCTTTTAGGGTTGACAGATTCCCCAAAAGTCTGAGAGTAAGGGTTGTAAGTTATGCCCCAGGGGCATATAAGGATTTTATGGAAGGGCTGGTCGCGTGAACTTTAGAGGAGGCTCATTGAATTGAAAATGTATAGTTCTAGTTCTCTTTTAATATTCAAACATGATGGAGAGCAACTATCCCCCCTCCCTGGCATCCTCTTTTCCCGAAACGCATTTAATTGTAATTGTGAGATAGCCAATTTGTTACCAATAGTCCAAAGATCATACAACAATATCTTTAGGGTAGACGCAATCCCCCAGGGCCCATGGGCACGGATTGTAAGTTATGCCACGGGGCATTTAAGTTTCTTATGGAGCAGGTGGTCGTATAAACTATGAATCGATTTGATTGAACTTTTGGGAGTGCCCTTTTCAAGAGTCAAAAATGAATGGAGGGAAATCAGCCCCACCCCCAAGCCCATCATTTCCCAAAACATATCCGATCGAAATTTTAAGAGATCTATAAGTTAGCCAATTAGTCCACCGTTTACACATATGTTATTGAGAAAGGTATGCATTTTGAACTTTACTTTCCAAGAAGACGAAGAGCATTCAGATGAACCTTTCAGAGAATGTTGGGGAGTATTGAACTAAATAAAACACGTTATGTGTATACGGATTGTCAAAAGGGTGTAACACAGGAATAACTGAGAATGTTATTTCGAAAAATTCAGGAAATATTAAGGTATACAATCGCAAAGGCAATATTTGTATGCTATCAATATTTCTGCAACAACCACCATACTACTTCCACACTACTCCATTTACAATATTGAGAGGAAACTTTAAATAAATCAAAAGACACTATGCGCACGCACACTGTCAAAATGGCGTATCTCAAAAATTGATTTGGGTACAAGTTGTAACTTTCAGAGAATGCTTAAAGAGGAAGATCGCCTCATCAAAAGGCAATATGTGAACGCTACTGCTAATACTACTGTTACTGCTACATTTAGTAGTAGTACTACTACTACAACTACTACTACTTTTATTGTAACTGCTTTTAAGGTTAAGAGCATTGAGATGAAAATTTCAAGTATATGAAGATACAGCAATTTCGTAGCAATAGCTAATTGTATTAAGTTGAAACTTCCAGGACTTGATGAGAGGGATATTCTACTGACCAAAAGGCAATATGTTAATGCTACTGCTACTAGTAGTACTACCGCTTTCAATACTGTTACAAGCAATATCAGTACTACTACTATGACTGCTATTACAACTAAACCTAAGGCTATGAAGGTGAAATTTTCAAGGAATTTTGAGGGGGAAGTGGAACTGAATTACAACACGCTGTCGTGTGCAGGTTTTCAAAAGGGTGTAGCAGCAATATCTTAGGAATAGATTGGTGTGTGAAGTTGAAACTTACAGGGGATCGTTGTGAGGGATGTGACTGAAAGAAAATATTTGCATCCTAATACTACTGCTTCTACTCATACTTCTACAACTGCTAATATTATTACTACTTCTATTACTCCTACTAAAGCTTAGGCGACTACAATTAATTCACAGCTGCTACTACTACTATTAAAACTAAGCATATTAAGGCTAAAAATTTGGTATATATAGACTACTGCTTTATACTACTGCTACTAAAGCCTAGGTTATTAATTCTACTACTATTACTACAACTGTAATTAAAACTAAGGATATTAAGGCGAAAAAATGGGGATACACAGAAACTGTAATGTACTAACTCGAAACATACTATGCCCACACAGGTTGTTAAGCAGACGCGTCAGAAATGCTTCAGGAATGTTTGACGATATTAAGCTGAAACTTTCAGCGTGTGTTGTTGGAGATGTTGAAGAAACCAAAAGTGCGTGCTATACGCATACTGCTATTAATGCTGCTACAACTATTGCGACTGCGCAAGCCAAGCGCACTAAGGTGAAGCTTTAAAGGAATATTTAAACGGTTGTTGAAATAAATCAAAACAAACTAAGAGCATTTGGACGTTCAAAAAGGTGACAAAGCAATATCTGAAGAACAACTTATATTATTAAATTAGACCTATAGGGTTAAGTTATGGGGAATTTTGAACTAGCCAAAAGGCACTATATGTATACTTTTAATATTATCACTTAAGTTACTGTAGCTAATTCTGCTAAGGGTATTAGGGTGGAACTTTTAGAGAACGTTTAGGAGGAGTTTCAATTAGACAAAAAAACTGTATGCATGCAGGTTTTCAAAAGAGAATATAAACAATATCACAGGTAGCACCACTCTATAATTACAAGAAATATCATTGAAACTTGTAAATGAGCTAATTCGATTCAATATTAAAAGTTCTAGTGCCTTTTTAAGGGTAAAAAGGGATTAAAGGGCAAGCAGCCTTTCTCTCAACCCATTCGTTTTCCAAACACATCCAGTCAAAATTTTAAGACAACCATTCAGTTCAGCATAGTAGAGCGATCCAGCAACTATGTCTTTAGGGATATTAGGCATATCAACCCCCCCCCCCCCACAATTATGCAATTGGCTCGTTATGCTTTAAAACTATATCAAAAGGCTTTGTGTTTATGGTTGCCAATAACACACCTCACCAATAAATCGAGAACGACTGGGGGTATTAAGTTGAACCTTTTGGGGACACAGCTATTACTACTACTGCTCTTACAATT
Organism: Artemia franciscana; assembly: GCF_032884065.1. Classification (NCBI taxonomy): domain Eukaryota; kingdom Metazoa; phylum Arthropoda; class Branchiopoda; order Anostraca; family Artemiidae; genus Artemia; species Artemia franciscana. The sequence goes on from NC_088867.1 coordinate 45,914,348, forward strand.
TAAATAAACAAAGAGTGTAGGCCTATCCAGGTTGTCAAAGAGTATACATAGAATCTTTTGGGAATGATATTAAGTTTTATTTTTCAGGTCAACTTGAGGAGTTATGAAATAAAAAAAAACACAGTTTGTGCCAGGATTAAAAATTGTAGAAAAAGTTTCTCCAACATACAAATAGCAGCCCAAACAATGGATTCTTATAAAAATTAAATAAAAAAACAAGTTTTTTTAACTGAAAGTAAGGAGCGACATTAAAACTTAAAACGAACAGAAATTACTTCGTATATGAAAGGGGCTACTCCCTCCTCAACGCCCCGCTCTTTACGCTAAAGTTTGACACTCTCTCAACTCCACTTTTTAAAACAGTAAAAAGCTTTAGCGTAAAGAGCGGGGCGTTGAGGCCGTTTTTGAATTAATGCAAGTTTTGGTTTTGGCTCTCCGCAGATGAATAATTAAAACGAAATTTGCATATTTATTTTTTTGGCTAAATGGCTTTCTCATACTTTTTTTTTTTGATCGAACGATTTTGAGAAAAAAGGAGCGGTGGAGGAGCCCTAGTTGCCCCCTCAATTTTTTGGTTACTTTAAAAGGCAACTAGAACTTTTAGTTTTTTACGAACGTTTTTATTAGCAAAAGATTTACGTAACTTACGAATTAGCTTACGCAACGAACTTCTGTATTCGTTTGTTTTTATTACGTATATGAGGGGGTTTACCCCTTCGTCAGTATCTCGCTCTTTACAATAAAGCTTAAATTTTGTCCCAATTCCTTAAGAATGACCGCTGAATCACAAAGGAAGTAGAATAAATCGTTGAAATTACTAAAAAATACTTTAGCGTTAATAGCGTTATTGGGAGGAAGTGAACCCCTCATGTACGTAATATTTTTTTGCTACAGTTTTAATGCTGCTCCTTACTTTCCCAATCTAAAACTTCTTCATATTTATTTTTTCATTGTTTTCTTTTTTAATAATGCCAGAAAAATCCTGCGCTCCCTTCATGGAAATTTTCATCCCCATGGAAAAGTTCCCCCAACATATCTCCCTCTTCTCGACAACTCCCCCAAAACCGAAAGATCCCCTGAAAACGTCTGTACACTTCCCAATAACCATTACTATATGTAAGCACTGGTCAAAGTTTGTAACTTGTAGCCCCTCCCACGGGGACTGTGGGGGAGTAACTCGTCCCCAAAGACACAGTTATAAGGTTTTTTAGACTATGCTGAATAAAATGGTCATCTCAGAATTTTTATCCTGTGAGTTTGGGAAATTATTTGGCGGGGAGGGGGCCAAGGTGCCCTCCCATTTTTTTGGTCACTTAAAAAGGGCACTAGAACTTTTCATTTCCGTTAGAATGAGCCCAATCACAATATTCTAGGACTACTGGGTCGATACGATCACCCCTGGGAAAAAAGAAAACAAATAAACACGCATCCGTGATCTTGCCTTCTGGCAAAAAATTCAAAATTCCACATTTTTGTAGATAGGAGCTTGAAACTTCTACAGTAGGGTTCTCTGATACGCTGAATGTGTTGGTGTGATTTTCAAACAGTTCGTGGTAACGAACTATAGTAAGGAGCGACCCGGCTCAATAGTAAACGAAACTCTAAAAAACGGAATTTTGATTATTAAAATATACATCAAAAGAATCGGATTTTCATGCTAATTTTAAATATATTAATTTCATCAACTTTAGTCTTTGTCAACAAAAGTTACGAGCCTAAGAAAATTTCCTTTATTTTGGAAAATAGGGGAAAACACCCCGTAAAAGTCATAGAATCTTAACGAAAATCACACCATCGCATTAGGCGTATCAGAGAACCTTTTAGAAAAAATTTCAAGCTCCTATCAACAAAAATGTGGAATTTCGTATTTTTTGCCAGAAGACAAATCACGGGTGCGTGTTTATTTGTTTTTTTTTTTGTTTTTTTTTTTCCAGGGGTCATCGTATCGACCAAGTGGTCCTAGAATGTCGCAAGAGGGCTCATTCTAACGGAAATGAAAAGTTCTAGTGCCCTTTTAAGTGACCAAAAAAATTGGAGGGCACCTAGGCCCCCTCCCACGCCCATTCTCCTCCAAAGTCGACGGATCAAAATTTTGAGTTAGCCATTTTTTTCCGCATAGTCGAAAACCATAATAACTATGTCTTTGGGAATAACTTATTCCCCGACAGTCCCTGGGGGAGGGGCTGCAAGTTACAAACTTTGACCAGTGTTTACATATAATAATCGTTATTAGGAGGTGTAGAGACGTTTTCAGGGGGATTTTTTTGGTTTTGGGGGTGGGGCTGAGGTGAGGGAGCTATGTGGGTATATCTTCCCTTGGAGAAATATGTCATGGGGGAAGAGAAATTCAATGAAAAGGCGCAGGATTTTCTAAAACTACTATAAAAAAACAATGAAAAAATGAACATGAAAAAGTTTTTTCAATTAAGGAGGAAGTAAGGAGTAGCATGAAGCTTAAAACGAACAGAGATTATTACGCATGAGGGGCTCTAAATATAATTTAGCATAAATAGCGAGGTATTTAGGAGGAGATAAATACCTCGCTTTTTATGCTAAAGTAATTTTAGTAATTTCAACTATTTACTCTACGGCCTTTCTGATTCAAGGGTCATTCTTAAAGAATTGAGACAAAACTTACGATTTAGTGTAAAGAGCGAGGCATTAACGAGGGTACAAACCCCCTTATATACATAATAAAAAATATAAGAATATAAAAGTTTGTTACGTAAGTTAATTCTTAAGTTACGTATATTTTTTACTAATAGAAACGTTAGTTAAAAATTAAAAGTTATAGTTGCCTTTTCATGTAACCGAAAAATTGGAGGGCAACTAGGCCTTCTTCCCCACCCCTTATTTCTCAAGATCGTCTGATCAATACTAAGAGAAAGCCATTTAGCCAAAAAAGAATTAATATGCAAATTTCATTTTAACAATCTGTTAATCTGATTCAATACAAAAAATTCAATAAGATTGGACAAGTCCTATGGTGGAGAGGCAAAATCAAACATGCATTAATTGAAAAACGTTCAGAAATTAAATGAAAAAAACTAGTTTTTTTAACTGTAAGTAAGGAGCGACATTAAAACTTAAAACGAACAGCAATTACTCCGTATATGAAATGGGTTGTCCCCTCTTCAACGCCTCGCTCTTTACGCTAAAGCTTTTAATTGTTTTAAAAAGTAGAATTGTGGCAAAGAGTCAAACTTTAGCGTAAAGAGCGAGACGTTGAAGAGGGGACAACCCATTTCATATACGGAGTAATTTCTGTTCGTTTTAAGTTTTAATGTCGCTCCTTACTTACAGTTAAAAAAACTAGTTTTTTCATTTAATATCGTTAAGATTCTATGACTTTTAGGGAGTGTTTTCCCCTATTTTCTAAAATAAGGCAAATTTTAAGGGGTGTTTCACCCTTTTTTTTAAATAAGGCAAATTTTCTCAGGTTCAGGTCAGGTAAATTAACTTTTGATGGGTGAGACTAAAATTGATGAAACTTATATATTTAAAATAAGCATTAAAATGCGATTCTTTTGATGTAGCTATTGGTATCAAAATTCCGTTTTTAGAGTTTTGGTTACTATTGAGCCGGGTTGCTCTTTACTAAAGTTCATAACCACGAACTGTTTGAAAACTTGAGATTAAAAAAAAAAAAAAAAACATGAAAAAGACTATGTAAGAGAAAAACGAACAGAAATTATTAATTAACGAACAAAAATTTTCACTTTTTTTACTGTCATAAAAATAAAAAAAATATCAAAAATTTAAGGAATAAATATCAGTATATGTTAATTAAATTGACAATCTACGATTATTTATTTTTTGTTTTGTTTTTATCATGATCTGGTCTTGAGAAGGTATGGGGGTTATCAGCCCCATTCATATTAATTTCTGCTCGTTTTGAGTTTGACTCTTCTATTTATTGTAATTTCTGTTCGTTTTGACCTTCATTTATTTATTAATAGTGGTTTGTGGTAGTTCTACGCTTGAAAGATTATTTGAATTTATTTCTGCTTATTTTTGGCTAAATGGAGCTCTTTACTTTTCTTTGGAAGTTTTTTTTTAAATTAATAATAAAATAAAGGTTTCACTGTTGTAGCGTTTTCTGTATTCATAGGGTTATATCTGGGACAATTAGGAGTGGGGTGGGTTGTCAGAAAAGTGACAATGACTTTTGGAAATATAAGAGAATAAGGAATCTAATGGTACTACTTTCTTGCGTTTAGCATGTATGTTTCCTTTAGAAGGAAACAGGAAACAAAGTTTCCTTTGTTTCATTTTATATTTACCAAATTCTTAATGTACTAAGAGAATTAAATAGCGACGAAGACCACACTGCCTTTCCATAACAAACAAATACAAAGTATAAACAATAGGGAAAATCTTTTCAAGACAGTGGAAATCAGTTCTGTGAATATTTCGACCCTATGTCCAAGGGCCGTCTTCAGCACAATACGAGAACAAGAGAGAAAATATGTATATATAAATAAACTTACAAAACTAAATAATATTCTCTAAAAACTTTTTTTTAAAAACAGCCCTAGCATCCTTACTTCAACGAAGTTCAACCAAGACTGACAAAAAGAATGAAGTGAGTATACAAATTCATTCAAACTAAATATAACAAAGTGATGAGAGAAGAGTACTGATGAGTGAAGATTTTTCAAAAAGTATCGTGTGGGACGGATTATTCAATATATGCCAACTTAAAGCAGAATCAAAGGAGTTGTTGGAACTATTTGAAATTAATGCCTTGTCTATGTCTTTTTTATGTTGTTGTAACAGTTTTTCTAGATTCTGATGGGTCCTGCCGACATTTCCAGTAATTTCAGTAATTTCCACAATCACAGGGTATTTGACATAGTTTTGACATTGTTTCCATGTATACAAATACAGATGTGACTATTTCTGAGGAATTATTAAAAAACAAAATAGAAGAAAATTACCACTTAATCGAGGCTTCAGCGACGGGAATTGATTGTGAAGTTTTAATGACTGGTTAAAATTTGTAATAAGTTTTCTATGTATTTTCAATTTCGCGATCCTTTTTATCAGCAAAATAATGGGTTACCCATAGGGGCACCTTTATCCGGGCTACAGGCAAATATTTATGTCGAGAACCTTGAATATTGGGCATTAAATTCTTATTTTTTAAAACATGTCTATTGGGGTCGTTATATGGATGACGTAATTTCACTTTAGAATTATGGGGAAGCTGAACTTCGGGGCTTCTTAGATCATCTTAACACTTATGACCGAAATTTGCAGTTCACTCTAGAAGTTGAAATTGAAAATAAACTACCGTTTTTAGATGTGTTAATTATTCGTAATGCTGATCAACTGGATTTTATTATCTATCGAAAGCCAACACAAAACAATAGATATCTTCACTTTAATTCAAATGACCCCCCCACAAGTAAAAAGAGCAGTTTGCTCCGATTCGTATATAAATGCAGAAATAAACTTTATCAGAGATATTCTTTTTGGTAATGGATACCCCATTTCTTTTGTCAATAAAATAATTAACCGTAGAATAAAAAGACATTCTTGTAAAATCGAAGAAGATATTTCACAATGTGAGGCTACTGATAAGCCCTCAAATATTGTCTATCTTCCGTATATCCCAAAAATCACAACAAAATTAAAAAATATTTGCACAAAAAATAATCTGTACGTAGTTTTTACTAATAATTTTAAAATCATTAATTTCTTAAATTCCGGTAAAGATAAGACCCCAGTTACTCGCCAAAGAGGGGTCTATCAAATACCCTGTGATTGTGGAAATTACTATGTCGACAGGACCCATCAGAATCTAGAAAAACGGTTACAGCAGCATAAAAAAGATTTACACAAGGCATTAATTAATTCCTACAACTCCTTTGATTCTGCTTTAGATTGGCATATATTTAATAATCCGTCCCACACGATACTTTTTGAAAAATCTTCACTCATCAGTAATGATTTGGGGATAAAACAGGTGGTTCAAGAATCAATCGAAATTAATCTCAAAATAAATAATAATATTTCTTTGAACAGGGACTTAGGGGAATACTCACTAAATTCTTTATACTCAAATTTAATTAAAAATGATCTAACAAAATATTTTACTAAACCGATTTATAATAGTATTGAACCAGCTACGAAAAGGCCTTTGAGACAGGCTGCTAAAAAAGCAAGGTTGGCTCTGAGAAATTGCACTTAATCACTTTGTTACCTTTAGTTTGAATGAATTTATATTCTCACTTCATTCTTTTTGTCAGTCCTGGTTGAACTTCGTTGAAGTAAGGATGCTAGGGCTGTTTTTAAAAAAGTTTTTAGAAAATATTATTTAGTTTTGTAAGTTTATTTATATATACATATTTTCTCTCTTGTTCTCGTATTGTGCTGAAACGGCCCTTGGACATAGGGCCGAAATATAAAAAGAACTGATTTCCACTGTCTTGAAAAGATTTTCCCTATTGTTTCTACATTGTATTTGTTTGGCAAAGAGAATTAGTTTTAATTTCTATTATAGTATGTTTATTACGCCCGACAAATACGCTACGTGTAGGTAGTCTGGCCTCTTAAAATAGGGTGCGTCAATAAATGTTTGATAATTCCGAATCAACTACCACTGAAACCTGTCGGACAGCACACATAGAAAAGCACACATCAACTCCTTCCTAAAGATAAGAATAAAATCGTTTCACCCAAACTCCAGCACAAAATTTTGAGTCTTAATTCAGTAAAGAGCGACCTTGTCATTACTAACTGACACCCTAAAAGCAGGGAGTTTCATAAAAATGTACAATAGATCTTGCTTTTCACGTTTATTTATTTCAAAGATGCAATATTTATTTGGGTACTTGTCGGTTATTGGAAACACATTCAAGGACTACGCTTAGGTTACATCTCAGAAAACCGTTTTCATAGCTACAACAAGAGCTAAGAGCTCAAATGGCACTTGTGACGAGGCATGAAGAGCTAAGAGCCAAGAGATCATATGGTAGGAGCTCTAACAAAATTCTATGAATCAATAGATTGATTTAAAAGGAAAATCAGAGGTTTAATGCCGGTCATGATTTAAAATAAGAGCTCTGAGTCACGATGTCCTTCTAAATATCAAAATTCATTAAGATCCGATCACCCACTCGTATGTTATAAATACCTAATTTTTTCTAATTTTTCCTCTCCCTATGGCCCCCCAGATGGTCGAATCTGGGAAAACGACTTTATCAAGTCAATTTGTGCAGCTCCCTGACACGCCTACCAATTTTCATCGTTCTAGCACGTCCAGAAGCACTAAACTCGCCAAATCACTGAACCTCTCCCCTCAACTCCCCCAAAGAGAGCGAATCCAGTACGGTCCCGTCAATCACGTATCAAGGACATTTGCTTATTCTATCCACCAAGCTTCATCCCGATTCCTCCACTCAAAGTGTTTTCCAAGATTTCCCCCTCCAACTCCCCCCAATGTCAAAAGATCTGGTCGGGATTTGCTGAGACATGAATTCCTTCTAAATATCAATTATCAGTAAGTTGCGATCACCTAGCGTTCGTAAGTTAAAAATACCTCATTTTTTTTATTTTTCAGAATTCCTCCCCCAACTACCCCAAAGAGAGCGGATCCGTTCCGGTTATGTCAATCATGCATCTAGGACTTGTGCTTATTTTTCCCACCAAGTTTCATCCCGATCCCTCTACTCTAAGTGTTTTCCAAGATTTTAGGTTTCCCCCTCCCAATTCACCCCCTCAATATCTTCAGATCCGGTCGGGATTTAAAATAACAGCTCTGAGGCACGATATCCTTCCAAACGTCAAATTTCATTAAGATCTGATCAACCGTTCGTAAGTTAAAAATACTTCTATTTTTTCTATTTTTCCGAATTAACTGGTCCCCCACTCCTCCCCAGATGGTCAAATCGGGAAAACGACTATTTCTAATTCAATCTGGTCCGGTCCCTGATACGCCTGCCAAATTTCATCGTCCTAGCTTACCTGGAAGTGCCTAAAGTAGCAAAACCGGGACCGACAGAATTTGCGATTGCTATATGTCACTTGGTTAATACCAAGTGCCATGAAAACAAGTGAGGGATGATAAAATACATGGTAAAATTCTAGTTTAGTGACTTCTTGCTATCTCGGAAAGGGGTTAGGTTAGAAAAATGAAACTTTCAGGGATGGGTCTACTGACTAAAGTATGTCACAGGAAGATATTTTAAAGTACCCACCTCCACTCCTTCTTCCTCTAGAGGGCCGAAGATCTATTTTGCAAGGTTTCACTTTTATAACACACATATTTTTAAAGGTCATCAGAGGCCAGGACCCTCTAGAGGAAGAAGGAGTGGAGGTGGGTACTTTGAAATACCTTCCCGGGATATAATTTAGCCTGTAGACCCATCCCTGAAAGTTTCATTTTGCTAACCTAACCCCTTTCCGAGATAGCAAGAAGTCACTAAACTAGAATTTTACCAAATGCCTTGAACTTAGAATGCACTGGACTTGTATAAGTTGGGCTATATATTTACACATTAAGGGGGGAGTGGTTAGGTTATGTTAGGTTTCCATAATTTTGTTTCTAAAGTATGATTTTATCATCATATTTTGTTGTTTCATTAGGATTAATCTAACTTCATTTCTTAGAATCTTCATTTCGTCGGTTTCCAATAACCGACAACTACCTTTATTTCTTTAAATTTACCCATCGTAACTTATTAGCACAGTAATATTTGCATAATTTCAGAATAAGTAGGAAACAATCCCGAAAAGGTGTTTGATTTTCACAATTAATTCGTTATATATGAGAACTTACATAACACCTATTATTAACAATTGACGAAACTTGTATAGAACCATTCCTATATCATCACATATAAATGAGAAAGAATTTTCGGAAAAAAACTTTAGAACAGAAACAAAAAACATGGTTCATCTTTCACCCTGGGCTAGAATTTTATTAAGAAACTTCATTTCCCACTTAAATTTTTGAGGAAGTTACTCACATATACTGTTCAAAAGTCAGACAAAATACAGTCTTTTGATGGCTGGTGTTAATTCGGGTATAAGACAGGAGGTGGAACTTGCCCCTCTAAATTTGTATGCCTCCTCCTAGGTTTAGAAAAATATATTTTAGGATATTTTCACTGCAAAATACTGTATTAGTATTTTCATTAAAAATTACAAAAAACAGCAAATTGCTCCATTAGATTTTATGAAATAAATTTTGCCCCCTCCCCGTCACATTTTGGTGAACTGACGCCACTGAACCCCTGTGGTGATCTTAGGAGGAATGTAAGAACTTGCTATCTGTCAAATTTGAATAATGTCCTTCAATAATGCAGATCCATAATAATCTTATGCTAGTACTTTATTTTACATATAAGGGTATTTTGACTCATCTTTTTAACTTTTATGTGCATTTTACAGAAATGTATTATCCAATTTAACCAAATGTTCCTCGGCTCAACATTGCTGCTCAGCTTAAGCAATCTGTTCAAATGAAAAATTTTCAGCCAAATCCTGGGAGAAAAATAGAAATGGAAAAAGACTCCGACATTAGAACTGACCTTTTGATATAACATACAATCTTAAGTGTCACCTGATCTTCCATTGTCAGATTTCACAATGCCATATAACTCGACAGCCTATTCTATTACCTGAGATCCAAATAACACCTTGCAAAAACAGTTTAGGTGTCGTGTAGCTATTTTGTATTTAAAATTCACGCAACAGCAAAATTAACCTTAGTATTGCCCATTTGGTATGCTCACCTCCGATTATTCATCCCGAAGTGGACTCTACCGCCATCTCCGGGGTGCTTGAGACCCGTTTCGGGGACATCGGAATTGCAAGGGGGTAGAACTACAGAGTTTATGGTATCTTCGCTATTTTGGGAAGGTTGTTAACTAGGTGAATAAAACGTTCAGATTCAATATTGAAATAAACAGAGGCTACTTTCCATCATCTGGCGTGCATCTCGTAGTGCCACACAAATCCACCACACGTGCCACAGTCCCCATAAGTTTTAACCACCACGCTTGACACACTTGGCATGCGCCACCTGGTGTACGTGATTGCTGAAGTTATGTAACTCCACACTATAGGCATTATTCTTCTCAAAAATTGTGTCACCAATTAATAAGAGAATCATAAGCTAAATCGACAACACTTCCGTCGTGTTTTGGCTGACAGGCAAATCAGAAATTGAAACTATTCAAAAATGTCCCTGTTCTCAAGAGTTTTATTTTCTCTGGTCAAACCAGGAGAGTTAGGTGAGTGCAACTTTCAGAAATGGATCTATAGCCCAAATTACAGGACTGTCCACCAAATGTGGGGGAAAGTATTCAGTCCCTATTTCTATGGCTTAGGAGATTGCGTAGATGCAATGTCCAGACACATCTCTCAAGTTTGGCAATTAAAATTCTTTCCTCTTAATTTTAGGTTTTTTCCTTTGAAAAACAACAAGTGTGATGAAACATCGAAGCAATTTATCAATGACATAGCCAACTACTATTACTACTAATAGCTCACTGCATCAGTAAACCACCCAAGGCCAACACAGCCACTCCCCCTTTATCCCAATCTGTTCAGAGCTTCACAGTTTACCTCCTCCGATGAAATTCTAGTTGCATTTAAATATTTTTTTATAACCTCTTTCCACCCGACATTTTGGCGTAACTTTAATGTTTCAATCACATATATTGTTGCCTTTTGTTCTTGTGTTCTTTTTCAGTAGTACCAGAACTCACCAGCATCAGTTAATCTCTAATTATGTTTTGAGCCACTGCTACCATTGCAACTAACCACCCATTACACCAACAAAGCCACCAGCAGCCAACACAGAGTTCTCAACTTCAATTTATTCTAAGCTTCATTCTTTACCACATCTGGCGAAGGTACTATTTCCTTTAAATCCTTCCTTAAGACCTCTTTCATTCAGAACGACCTGCTTTTCGTTTGGCCCAAAATGGGTGTAAAAAAACCTAATCTTTGGCAATCTGCCCAGTGGCGTAATTTCATCAAAATTCTGAGGGGGGAAGTAAAATTGGAGCCATTTTTCCCAATTCAAGTGAACTTAAGAGGGAAAATTAAAAAACTAAGGGGGGGATAAAGTATTTGGACAGTGTGAAGCTAGAAAACAATTCTTACTATGGTTTATTATAGGGCAGAAATTCGAAAGGAAAAAAATGTATACCATTAGGTTCTCCATTTGATCCTCTTTTCAAATATAGCAATCGCTGCCGTTGCAACAGCGTCTGTACCATCCACCCCTCCCCCTAACCGGACCAGATATACGCCTAGGCTATACACAAAAGTTGCTTATTGATGTTTATTTCTCATCAACAGTTGATTCATAATGCAAAATAAAGCCACTTAAGCAAAAACAGAAAACTTTTGAGGATAGTCAAGGACTATAAGCCGCATCAGGGGGACAGAGGAGGGTTATGGTGCTGTTACGGTTATTATATTAGAGCAGTAAGTGGAGAATGTGCATGGTATATTACCTATTTTCTTATCTGATTCCTGTCACATAATTACCTTATATCAGTATTTCTCAGTGTTTGGCACGGGTCCCTGGAGCATCGTGGGCCGCCGTAATCTTGCACTACCTCCACTTCTTTAAACGACCCTTATTTTAGCTTCAAGTGGGATGATATTAGCCTCCTTTTTGTCTCCCCTGTATTTACTGAGGTTGAGACTTTAGATCCTACTCTGCTGTTTTGCCAAATGAGGCTAAATCAATTAACACTTTTTTATCTTTTAGGCTAAACTTACCTACCATCCAGAGCCATTCAAAGGGGGAGGGAGCAGGGCAAGCTCCTATGGGCGCTGTGGTTGGGAGCGCCTTGGCTGGGGAGCTGACCATTGATCAAATTTTTCACTTTGATTCGGCTTTTGTTTTGCTTATATTTGAGCAGGAAGGAGGCGATGTAATTAATTTTTCCCCATGCAGCACCAACCCTCGGAACGGGTTTATCCAAATCGGCACTTGAACCTCCCCTCCCAGTGTGAAAATATATAGCCCAAAATAATCAATTTATATATGTTTTACCGTTTCTTGATTTCGTCAGAGTTGATTCAATTTTAGGGTGCACGGGTTGAACCAAGAATGACACAAAGCAAAATGGGTGGGAAATACATAATTTGGGATATAGTATTTGCACATTAGGTTGGGATAATGTATAGTGGAACGGCAGTCAAAATATTTTAACAACTACTATACTGCATATTATGAAGTAAGAATTGTTTTCTTAACATGTTTCCCTCTGAACAACCCCAGTTCTAGGCTTATAGCCTACCTTAATTTCAAATAAACTAGATCAAATTTGAAAGAGGATGGTAGGACAGCCATTCCTAGGGTCCGTGGCGTCCGGGGAAAAATTAATCACAGCATCCCCCCTCCCAAGTCAAATATAAGCAAAACAAGCCGAATCAAAGTGAAAAATTTGACCACTGGTCAACTCTCCAGCCGTACCCCCAGCTAGAGCGTCCAGTGAAGCTTTCCCTGGTTACCCCTCCTCCCTTTGAACGGCTGTGGATGGTAGGTGAATTTAGCCAAAAGCTAAAGATGTGATTATTCATTCAGCCTCATTTTCCAAAGAAGACTAGGCCTATTCTATTAGGCCGAGGAAATAAGCTATCAACCTCAACAAGTGCAGGGGAGACAAAAAGTAGCCTAATACCACCTCACTTGAAGCTAAAATAAGGGCTGTTGAAGAAGTCCTAGGGGCAAGGCAGGCGTGGTAATCTACTGAATCTTTTTTGGTAAAATTCTAGGGTCAATGTTGATATTACCTGAACAATTGTTTAGGGTCATGAAACTATTTTTAATAGATGCATTTTGACTTTTTGAACATCTTTTCTCTCTTGCAAAACTACCGCAACTCACCGTTATGGAGTTATTCCGGCCCAAATATTCTTGTATTTATACATGATTGAATCATTTATTTTTGTATTTATACAGAATTGCAATCATTTCCGTTTCGTTGATCGGATATTTGAAATCGCGAATCTGTAATAGTTTAGAAACAAATATGGGCTATATATTTGCACATTAGAGGGGTGGGGGTAAAGCATAGCATATATTAAATACGTAAACTAACCATTGCTGTATTTAATATATGCTATGCTTTACCCCCTCCCCCCCTAATGTGCAAATATACAATAACTCCATAACGGTGGGTTTCCGGTAGTTTTGCAAGAGAGAAAAGATGTTCAAAAAGTCAAAATGCATCTATTAACAATAGTTTCATGACCCAAAAAAATTGTTCCGGCAATACCAACATTGACCAAAGAAACTGCTAACTGACAATTAAGGTAAAGGGTCATTTTGTCAAAATTTCAATAGGACCTGTCAAGTAGACTAGGCAAGTTTCTTAGACTTGGAAGTCAGAAGAGGGTTAGCATTGGAGCTTGGGAATATCTTCCCGGAATATGTTTTTGGCCCTGGATTTATAACTGAGAGTTTCATTTTTCCCCAACCTTAACCCTTTCCAAAATAGTGAAAAACAGCAAAACTAGAATTTTACCTTTTTTTCAGTGGACTCCACAATAAAGAAATGTTGGTAAAATTCTAGTTAATTGACTTCTTGCTATCTCAGAAAGGGTTTAGGCTAGGAAAATGAAACTTTCAGGGATGAATCTACAGACTAAAGTATGTCCCGGGAAGGTATTTTGAAGCAACTACCTCCACTCCTTCTCCCTCTAGAAGGCCCTGACCTATGATGACCTTTAAAAATATGTGTTATAAAAGTGAAACCCTGCAAATTAGATGTTCTGCTTAATTGAAGTACAACAAAATTGTTTTCAGCTTCATAATTTTGCTCAATTCCATTATATAAGGTTTTAAAGATATGCAAATACATTTCCTAAATCTTGAAAAAAAAACATTGATATGGCTCAAAATTCTACTCAAATAACAGGAATTGCATTTTCAGAACTAAAGGAAGAAAAAAAACAACTAGTAACTGAAAATTAAGGTAAAATGTTGTTTTGTCAAAATTTCAATATGACCTGTCATGTAGGCATATTTCAGGGCCCTCTAGAGGGAGAAGGAGTGGAGGTGGGTACTTTAAAATACCTTCCCAGGACATACTTTAGCCTGTAGACCCATCCCTGAAAGTTTCATTCTCAAAACCTTTCCGAGATAGCAAGAAGTCAATTAACTAAAATTTTACCGAAATGTTTATTATTTGATAATTTGTAATAGCTTTCAGGGGATGGTCCAGTGTCTAATCTAGGCTATATTCCGTAATGTCTTTTGAAGTATATTTAACTACCTCCCCCCTCCCCTTTAAAGGACATTTCTCTTAAGCATTAGAAACAGCGGAGAACTAGAGATAGGAACCTGAAAATAGGGAGTAGTCTAATTAAGGCTCTGTCATTCCTTAAAGTTTCTTAGGCTATCCCAGCTCTACTAGAACTTGTCTAGGCTACTTTCTAAGACACAAAAATCCCCTCATATAGCCTAAGATTTTGACTTTTTTCCTGTCCCTACTGGGAGAGGGTCGAAGCTCCCTATGAAACAGAAAATGGATCATTAGAATCTGTGATTAGGTCTAGGCCTACAACAAAATTAAACTTACATTTTTCATGATTTCGTCACTGACCATAGGCTCAGGCTCAGCCCAATCGACTGCTACTCTCTGCTCAAACAAAAGAATTTTTTGTGGCAGCAATTTGCGACGTGCCATCGCTGCCGCTTTATGGCTCTCATATTCCACAAATGCAAAGCCTCGCGATTTGGATTTGTCAGCAATACCAGGGTAGCAAATGACATCAACAACTCCTTCCGTAACTCGAGATATTTCATCAAAGATTTCTTCTCGATTTTTATCTTTAGGTAGGCCCCCAATGAACAGTCTGCAATTGTCAATCGAAACAGTGACTCCTAGACGATAATTGGGACGGATTGGAAATCTATCAAGTTCCTTTACAGCCCTGGCTGCCTCCTCCGGGGTTGAATAAGTTACAAAACAAAAGCCACGATTTGTTCCAGAGAAATCCATCATCAGCCTCATTTCATAAATAAATCCTACTCTTTCAAAAATCGGAACTAGTGTATCTTCGAAAATATCTCTCGGAAGCTTGCCAATAAAAACTTCACTCCCTTTGGGAGGAGGGGGCCCCATCCAGTTTGGTGGCGGGCCGCCATATATGCGCTGACCATTTTCTTGAACCAGCTTATACCCTGTTCGACTAATTAGTTGCAATATACCAGGGGTCTGATATTCGAACATTATCATTCACGATTTGAACTACCCTTCTTATCTGAGAGAATTTCCCCAACTGATATTTCAAGCATCCACTTGACTCAAGGGAAATGCAATCTTGAACGCTGATTGGCTAATATTTATCGGTGGCGTTGACTTCTAACTATTTAAATGTCAAATAGAGAAATTTGACCGTTATGAAATGGAGTCGTTCGAAATAAGTCAAAACCTTTTCAATGAATTTGAAACTAATTTTATTTGAGAACAGCAATAGACTGATTTTGATGTAGTGGAAATGCCAAATAAAAATATGTATTCTAGACTATTCAATAGGGTTGAAATTTGATTAGGTTAAAGTTTGATGAGAGTAACTATGAGCAGACATATTAATTTAGTAATTTTTTATGTGTATGTTTTGCTGTTAATTAAAAGGGTGCCTGGGGTAGGGAGGGTAGAGGGGTGACCCTACGTTAATCCTTGACCAAGAAATCAATAAGAATAGCGAAAGTTCATAATATTTGATTCTAAAAAGGACTTTGCTTGTATTAACAATTTATTTTTAACCTTACCCTCACCAGTGGTAGTTTTAAGGGGGGAAGAGGAGGCACTTGACCCGGGTGAAGAAATTTCAGGGGGCGCAAAATTCCAAATAAAGTAACAGTTGTATTCATTTTGTAATTTTATTTTTATGAAATTAAAGTAGAGGGAACATTTAAAAAAATGAAAATAGTCAATAGATTAATAAGACAAATTATAAAATAGAAAATAATTAAACAATATGAATTGAATAATTCAAACAGTAGATTAAAAATAAATTATTAATTAATTAATATTAAATTTTGGCCTGCAAATTTTGTGGGAGGCATATTTGAGGACACTAATAAAGATTTTGACGTGGGTGCAAGAGAGGCCAGCACCACCACTAACCCTCACACTCCCCATACTATTTAGCCTAGGGAAGTATCCCTTTATAGAAGTATAGAATAGAGATTCTTCTTCTGGGTGTAAGGCTATTTTTTGCTTTTTCACAAGATTTTAGGCGATTTCGAGGCAAAAAAACCATTTGATCATTAAAAGTTTAGTTTTACCCTTGCCCTCCACCAACCAACGGACGTGCGCTTTTTGTTTGTTAGTATTTCCTTAAGGGGTGAATATGTCGGAATAGTGGTCTTAAAATTTTGGGAGAGGCCTCACTCAAACGAAAATTGCTAGTTTTAGCGTCCTTCTTAAGTAAAAAAAAAATGTCAATATCCATTGTTCTGTGTCGCAGAACGAAATTTTGACCTAAACAGGACCAAAATGCTACTAGCTAAAAATGATCAATTAAATTAGACTTAGACAAGGGCAAAGGAAAATATTAATGGTATATAAAAAACAGGGTAAATAGTTAGCGGTTTCAAAATTTTGAAAGCTACTGTAAAACATTCTAAAATACTTACTTATCAAACAGTTCGTGGTAACGAACTATAGGTAATAAGCGACCCGGCTCAATAGTAATCGAAACTCTAAAAAACCGAACTTCGATACTAGTAGATATATCAAACGAATTATATTTTTGCTTTGATTTCAAATATATAAGTTTCATTAGGTTTAGTCATACCCATCAAAGGTTACAAACCTGAGAAAATTTTTCTTATTTTCAAAAAAGGGGAAACATCCCTAAAAGCTATAGAATCTTAATGAAAATCACACCACCAGATCTAGCGTATCAGAGAACTCTATTCTAGAGGCTTCAAGCCTATATAGGCCTATGCAAAAATGCCGAATCTTTATTTTTTTTTCCAGAAGAAAGATCACGGATGAATGTTAATTGGTTTTTTCCTAGGCGTGATCAAGTCAATCAAATGGTCCTAGAATGTCGGGAGAAGGCTCATTCGTACGAAAATAGAAGTTCTAGTTTCCTTTTCAAATGACTAAAAATTGGAAGGAATCTACGCCCCATCCCATGCCCCTATTTCTCAAAATCGTCCGAAAAAAAGTCCGATCAAAATTTTGAGAAAACCATTTTGTTTAGCTGAGTTGAAAGGCCGAATCAAACAGTTCGTGGTAACGAACTGTAGTAAGGAGCGACCCGGCTCAATAGTAACCAAAACTCTAAAAAATGGAATTTTGATACCAGTAGCTATATCAAAAGAATCGCATTTTAATGCTGGTTTTAAATATATAAGTTTCATCAAGTTTAGTCTTACCCATCAAAAGTTACGAGCCTGAGAAAATTTGCGTTATTTTGGAAAATAGGGGGAAACACCCCCTAAAAGTCATAGAATCTTAACGAAAATCACACCATCAGATTCAGCGTATCAGAGAACCCTATTGTAGAAGTTTCGAGCTCCTATCTACAAAAATGTGGAATTTTGCATTTTTTGCCAGAAGGCAGATCACGGATGCGTGTTTATTTGTTTTTTTGTTTTTTTGTTTTTTTTGTTTTTTTTTCCCCAGGGGTGATCGTATCGACCCAGTTGTCCTAGAATGTTGCAAGAGGGCTCATTCTAACGGAAATGAAAAGTTCTAGTGCCCTTTTGAAGTGATCAAAAAAATTGGAGGGCACCTAGGCCCCCTCCCACGCTAATTATTTTCCCAAAGTCAACGGATCAAAATTCTGAGATAGCCATTTTTTTCAGCGTAGTCGAAAAACCTTATAACTATGTCTTTGGGGACGACTTACTCCCCCACAGTCCCCGTGGGAGGGGCAACAAGTTACAAACTTTGACCTGTGCTTACATATAGTAATGGTTATTGGGAAGTATACAGGCGTTTTCAGGAGGATTTTTTTGGTTGGAGGGAGGGGTTGAGAAGAGGGGGATATGCTGGGGGAACTTTCCATCGAGAATTTGTCATGGGAAAAGAAAACTTCCATGAAGGGAGAGCAGGATTTACTAGCATTATTTAAAAAAAATTAAAAAATAAATGTGAAAAAGCTTTTTCAGCTGGAAGTAAGGAACAGCAATAAAACTTAAAACAAACAGAAATTATTACCCATATAAGGGGCTCACCTCTTTATGATACCTAGCTCTTTATGCTAAAGTATTTTTAGTAATTTCAACTATTTATTCTACGGCTTTTGTGATTCAGGGGTCATTCTTAATGAATTGGGATAAAATTTAAGCTTTAGTGTAAAGAGCGAGGTACTGACGATGGGGCGAATCCCCTCATATATGTAATAAAAACATGAGAATACAAAAGTTCTTTACGTAAGCTAATTTATAAGTTACGTAAATCTTTTACCAATAAAAAGATTCGTAAAAAATTAAAAGTTCTAGTTGCCTTTTTAATTAACCAAAAAATCGGAGGGCAACTAGGCTTCGCCCCCGCTCTTTTTTTCTCAAAATCATTCGATCAAAATTATGAGAAAGCCATTTAGCCCCCCCCCCCCAAAAAAAAAATATGCAAATTTCGTTTTGATTATTCCTCTGCGGAGAGCCAAAATCAAAACATGCATTGATTCAAAAACGTTCAGAAATTAAATAAAAAAAACGAGTTTTTTAACTGAAAGTAAGGAGCGACATTAAAACTTAAAACGCACAGAAATTACTTCGTATATGAAAGAGGCTGCTTCCTCATCAACGCCCCGCTCTTTACGCTAAAGTTTTTTACTGTTTTAAAAAGAAGAATTGAGAGAAAGAGTCAAACTTTAGCGTAAAGAGCGGGGCGTTGATGAGGAAGCAGCCTCTTTCATATACGAAGTAATTTCTGTGCGTTTTAAGTTTTAATGTCGCTCCTTACTTTCAGTTAAAAAAACTCGTTTTTTTTTGTTTAATAACTATCTAAAGAGGCTAGTGGTATTAAAGCTAGGCTAGTAGTGTAGGCCAAATTTATTCCATGAGGCTCATAGGGGGTTTACCTGAAGCTGCTAATCCCTCATGACTCTGGTATTTATTGATAATGTGCACTTGGGTGTTGGGGATGCTTTTTCTTCAAGAATTCTTTGGCTGTTACGTAAAAGTTAATTGTTTAATTATACAAATTTATTGAGGATGGCGTGATTTCCCGTGTCAAGACGCTCCATAGGTGGGGAAGTCCTGGAGGTAACCGAGGATGTTGTAACTTCGCATGTCAACGAGAGTTATCTCTTCAGAGCTCACAAATCGAGTGGTGAACCATTGGATGTCACTGAGGATGACGTATTGCGCACACGCGGGTGCAAAACAAATTCTTTCGAAGATGAGTTTTTTCTTTTGATTTTTTTTTTATTCAAGATAGTGTTTTGTCTATTTTTCTTCGAGAAGTATATTTCTTCGCGATTTCTTTTATTCAAGGCGTTTTTCCCCTCAAGATGTTTCCTCTAGGCATTCCCCAGGCCGCTTAAGCAAGATATGTTTGATTCTGGAAACCTTTATAAACATCATCAAAGGCTTTTGTCTGCTGTAGGATTCGAACTTAAGATTCAAGATTTCCCGATGGAATGACGCCTTAGTCGCCTGAACCAACATGCGATTGCTACTATTACGTTCTTGGGAATAGACTGTATGTGATAAGCAATTTCCCACTTGGAGAACTCATTGGATCTTGGCTTGAATCAATAAGAAACCTATTGCTTTCTCCATGCGCTATGAACTGCGTGTTTCTTGTCACCAGAAATAATTCCCATGAAAGGATGAAATCAATTAGTAGAAATGGTGAGGGTTAGTTCGTGTAAATTTAAATGAGGGTAA